>NC_056729.1:1126777255-1126909755 GCF_019279795.1 Protopterus annectens
GCAGGACCGGCTGGAGGCTGAACAGCCTTGTGGACAACTACTGCTCATACAACTTGTGTCCAGATGTATACAGGTCTGGACATCGTGTTGTGACACCAAGTCTAATGTTTAGAACAGATACATATCCCATGAGGGATATCCAAACATTGTGGGGACCGATGATGTTCTTTGCTTTACGGCTATAAGGTAGGGTTATACATGCAAGGGATACATAGTTTGCAATCCTGAGACTGCCTAGGGTGAGACTGCCTACTAGATATGGGTAGGGGTCACTATGTGCAGATATGGCTGCGCCTATCTAGCAACCCGAGTATGGGTGGTTTTGGTGGACGTTCAGGAAGGGGGGGGGTGATGTGCTGTGAAGGGGATGATGGGTATTCAATTATGTATCCAGGTGGTGTGGGGTTGGATGGCTCAGTTCAGACCAGACCATAACGTAACATTTCTGTACATGTGTATTGCACTTTTTAATGTTCACATGTTTGTGGGATTGTATTGCGGATGTGTATATTTGTTCTTTGGATATCTTCCTGATTCACCCACTGTTCCCTCATAGACCTCCAGTTCACCTATTGTGCATCCAACCCAGTCTCCCCTTGGCGAATTATTACATTACCCGTCACCCCCCACCCCCATATTCCACAGACACCATTCATCCCTTCTCTAGCTGATGGCCCATAGCACAGTCAACAGAACACTTTGCTTACACTACATATCTCTGGGACCAATATGGTTGTGAGGACTACCCCTAGCATTTCTGATCATCCACATGCTGGACTTCATGCACATAGGTACACGCAAATACTTATCTTTCATGACATGGTAGGTAGACCCGGGTAATACTCATTCATCTATGGACCATCCTGACAAGGACAATTTGGTCTGCGAATGGGCAGATATTGGGTGAATGCTCTGACCATTGGTAGGGTTGCCACCTTTTCATATGACAGGCCAACACATACCCATGGTCATTACAAAGGATAGTACTTTAGCTTTATGCCTACATATAAGCTTTTATTGTTGTAGCAGTGTAGTTGCTTATTCTGTTTTGTTTACTTGCTTATTCTGTTTCTTGTAACATTTAGGTATTTTATATACAGACATAAGTATTGTATGGGACTATTACATAAAATATGGGACATAATTATGTCCTACTATTGCAGGACATTTCACATTTATAAAGGTTTTGGTATGGACACACCTGCCTAGAGGGGGACTGTCCCTCACAATGTAGGACAGGTGGTAACCCAAACCATTGGGCTAGGCTTAGCAATTGGCGGCACGCTAACATGATGCGTTTCGCTTCCACTTGGTATAACTAGCAACACTACAATGGAATACAGGCACAGGGTTTTAAATATCATTTCTTCAAGGGACGGGGAGTCAATATTCAGCTACGTGCCTTTGTGTTTACTTCTTATTGTGGTGTTCACAAAAATGTCTTGTATGCTTTGCATACATTTCACTATCCTTGGACACTGACAGAAGTGATTACTATTAGAGGCAAACTTTTCTAGTCAGCATTTTAGGTTGCGCATATGCAGCTAACATGTTCACGCCTCAGTGCAGTGCTTGCACATGCACCCTGCACTCGTACATGTTTCATATGCACGTGGCCATTACGACAGTGTGCCTTTATTAATATGCATGTGGTGCTGCTGGTCCATCTCTACGCTGCATGTTTGGCGCAAGGCTAATTCCGTCCTTGTGCCGAGCTTCATGAATCCCAGGGACAGAAAAACAAATATATATATATATATATATATATATATATATATATATATATACTCATAACATGTAGTGGAGTCATACCTCAGAACCATACCTACAAACCCCTTTCTGCAAGAAATCTGTCCCAAGTCTGTCCTAATGGGGGGACAATGGAGCAAAACTAGGGACATATTTCAAATATCACTTTTAAAATGTTAAATGTTGCCAGAGTGGCAGGGTTTGTTTCAGTATACATGTTCTAAAGGATGTGAGTTCTGAAACTGAAATGTATGTCATCATTTACTGTCAGAAATCCTCAAATCATCACAGTGATTTACCAGGGATATGAAAATAATGCATCTGTGGAACAGACCAGAAATATGAACAATAAACCTGGACATACTGCAACAATCCAGACAGTCCTGAGGTAGGCTCAGAACCCCTTAGTACAACAGACCTGAGCCAGGCGTAAAAAAGTGGGGGGAGAAAGCCATGGAAATAGGGGCATATCTGAAATACTGGAGTAGATAAGCTGACACAGTTGCTACTGTAACACCCTCATGTCTGTCCTAACATATATTGACTGAAATAGCACAAGTCCAACACTCAATTACTTCCCACTAGTTAGTGACTGAAATCCTCACATCAGCCCACTGATGTGTCAGAAATACACAACACTTATGGGTCCAGGCAACACTATGTTCTACAAATATCTAGACAACATCACATTAGGGAAACCACACTCAGCTGCTAAGCATGTCACCAAGCACTATCCAAACTACAGTCAGACTGACACAACACTAACCCAAACGTGCTAGGGGGAATTACACATGTATTGGCAAATATATCAGACACTACAGGGATGTCACAGCACTGAAAAACAGACACCAGTGTGAAAATGCATACCCACAACCAATTCAACCACAGTCACAGTGACATACCAGTAAACCAAAGGAACAGTACAGTATAAGGACTGTCTGAGCAAAAAAAAATCTCAACATGTTTGTCACTCACACACTACCCCTACATATACTGGCCCAATGTGGTATGGGAAATGTCTCAGTCTGCCTCTACAAACATATACAGCCAATAACCCACCAGAAACAGGAGCAGCATGCACAGGCAGGTAGAAAAGGAGCCATAATACATACATCCACACTCCTCCCTACACAGGTCAAATAAAATTGACACAATACACTGCTACACAATTATGACAGTCTGTCAACAATTGCCAGAAATACACAGACCTCTCAACTGTACAGAGTCCCACAGAATGTCCAGGCTTTCCCCTCTTATATAAGGCCTCTTCCACATAACATGTCTGGCAGTCTGATACATCACTGAGATAATGTCAGGAATGTAGGCACTAAATAATCATATACTATCTTACTGCATGACATCTGGACAGAGCCTGACATAATTGTGGGACAGACGCCTAAACACAGGGGCATATTTGAAATATTGCAGTTATAAACTGAGAATGTTGCTGTTGTAACAGGGTTAGTTGTAACATATATTTTCTGAGGGATATGAGGTTAGAACCATAGATGGATTTTAACAGTTACTGACTGCAATCCCCAGAGTATGTTACTGATTTTCCAAAGACAAAAAATGTCATAGGAACACACCAAACATAGGAGTTCAAATTCTGGCCATTCTGTGGATAGCCCTATAAGTGAGAGTTATGTAAAACACATAACACTGTCAGAGTTAAAATCACCTAGGAACTCCATGTCCACACAAACCCTGTTAGACTAGCATTAATCCAAATGTATAACAGCAATACTTACATTCTGTCCCTATGTCTGGAACATTCTCCTCCATTCTGTTGGCCTGTCGCCACAGTTTTGGTTGTAAGAGGTATTTCCAAATACCCTCTGTGATGCTGTTTTTCACACACCTCCATGAAGTCCCCCTCACTGGCAAGGAAAAGTGCCAGTGTTCACAAGATGTACTCAATGATGGGAGTGTGTTGCCATGCCATTGGTTATAAGAATAACAACACTGCTGTCCTGCATGCAGTTATCAATTGAGGGACACCAATTTAGTGCACATGCCATCAGCTGCTCATGAACATTACCTACAAAAGGCAAGCTGCTGCCTATGCAAAACAGATGTACACCCTACATCCTTGAGAGAGAGAGAGAGAGAGAGAGAGAGAGAGAGAGAAACAGCGAAAAGAAAAAGAAAAACCAAGCAGGACATAACCACCTACACTTGAATAAAACAAGCAGGTATGTCAAACAAGTAAGCATGTAATGGACTGCAGTAGGGGATATGTAAGAATGGGAAATAGAAACTGTAACATATATGTCTCAACAAGACCTGCTGTACTGATATATTGCTCATCAGAACCTATGGCAATAGCATCTGGGTCTGTCTACAGTGACATAGATCATAGGCCAGGCCCCTGAGTCACCCCAGGAAAGGATGGCTCACATATGACTACTACTGCAGTGTGTGTTGAACAATACTGACTGTGACAATGCTATGCCAGCTACTGGGATGCTGTACATATCCATATCTTACTTGTGACTTCAGCTATGATATACTTGGTTGTCTCAGAAATGTGAGAGACCTATACATGGCATTTGCATATTAAATACTGTTGCACATGTGTGTGTTGAACTACATGTGATATACTGAGCTCATACTATTACACTGTCCAGTATTATGCACACACTGACCATATGTGTGCCTCATATTTGTAGTCATTTGCTCATACAGTTATGTGATGTCTGAAAAATCATTGGCAAATCTGTGAAGACTGACATTACAACATCTCCTTTTTCTTCTGGCTGTTTCCATTGGGGATCACCACAGTGGATCATCTGTTGCCATTTCTGCCTGTCCTCTGCATCCTGCTCTGTCACACCAATGACCTACATGTCCTCTCTCACCACATCCAGGAACCTTATGTGAGGCCTTCCTCTTTTCCTCTTACCTGGCAGCTTCATCCTTACCATCCTTTTGCTAATATACTCAGCATCCCTCTGCAGCACATGTCACAACTGATGTAAAATTGCCTCTCTGGCTTTATCTCAAAACTGTCCAACATAGACTGACCTTGTCATATACACATTGCTAATACTGTCCACCCTCGTCACAACCAGTGCAAATCCTAACATCTGTAACTCTGCTACGTCCAACTCTGACTCCTGCCTTTTTATCAATGGCACTGTCTCCAACCCATATTACATAGCTGGTCTTACTACCCTATTGTAGACCTTCCTTTTCACTTTTACTGGTACTCGTCTGCCATAAATTTGTACTGACACTCTTCTCCACCCTTTCCATCTTGCCTGTACTCTCTTCTTCACCTGTCCTCCACAGTCATCATTACTCTGAAATGTTGATCCCAATCATTTATACTCATCCACCTTTGCCAACTCTACTCCCTGCATCCTCAGCATTCTACTACCCTCCCTGTAATTCACACACACATATTCTGTCTTAGTCCTGCTGAACTTAATTTCTCTTCTCTCTAGAGCATATCTCCACCTCTACAGGGTCTCCTAAATCTGTATCCTACTCTCAGTACAGATCACAATGTCATCTGCAAACATCATAGTCAACGGGGATTCCTGTATGATCTTGTCTGTCAACCTCTCCATCATCATTGCAAATAAGAAAGGGGTCATTCTGACATCATTCCACCTCCACTTTAAATGCATCTGTCACTCCCACTGCAGACCTCACCACTGTTACACCACCCTTGTACATATCCTGTACCAGTCTTACATATATCTCTGCCACTCATGACTTCCTCATATAATACCACAACTCCCTTCTAGGCACCCTGTCATATGCTTTCTCTATGTCCAGAAAGACACAAAGCAACTCATGACATTATTTATACTACTCCATCAACACCCTCAGAGCAAATATCGCATCTGATGTGCTCTTACCTGACATAACAACATACTGCTGACCACTACTCATCACTGTCCTGCTTAACCTAGCTTCCACTACTCTTTCCCATGATTTCATGCTGTGGCTGATTAATGTTATCCCTCTGTAGTTATTACAGCTCTTCACATCCACTTTATTCTTAAAATTGTACACAAACACTTTCTCTCCACTCCACATGCAACCTCTCACTTTCCAAGATAGCATTAAACACTCTGGTGAAAAACACCACTGCCATTTCTCCTAAACACCTCCATGCTGCTACAGATATGTCATGTGGGCCAACAGGCTTTCCAGTATTCATCCTCTTCATAGCTATCCTTACTTCCTCCTTGGTAAGCCATTGCACTTCCTGATTCACCATACCCACATCATCCACCCAACTCTCTCTCCCATTCTCTTCATTCATCAGCCTCTCAAAGCACTCTGTCCATCTGCTCAGCACACTGTCTTTGCTTGTGAGTATGTTTCCCTCATTATCCTTTATCACCCTTATCTGCTGCACATCTTTCCTAGCTCAGTCTTTCTGTCTAGCCAACTGGTGCAGGTCCTTTCATCCCTCTTTAGTGTCCAACCTGTCATCCTTATCCTTTGCCACTTCTCTCATTGCCATGCACCTCATCTCCTTAAAATCCTATCTACTTTCCTCATCTTTCCAACAATCCTACTCCTTCATCTCCAACCTCTTTCTCTGTATCTCCATCCATTCTTCTATGTCATCCTATGGTCCTCCCTCTTGTTATAGTATGTATTCACCATAGCCATGTCCATCCTTTTTGCAAAATCCACTACCATCTGACCGTCTGCATTCCTTTGCTTAACACCATACACACCCATCCCTTCCTCATCCCCTCTGTTTCCCTCACCAGTATGGCCATTGAACTCTGCTGCAATTACCACTCTCTCAACCTTAGGTACAGTCATCACCATGTCATCCAACTGACTTCACATTTTTCTTTCTCATCCATTGCACAAGCAACTTGCATAGCATATGCACTAACAGCATTCATCATTACACCATCCATTTCCAGATTCATAAACATCACTCTATCAGACACTCATGTCATCCTCCAAAAACACCCTTGGCATACTGTTTCATCAGGATAACATCTACCCACTTTCCCCTCCCATCCACACCCTGATAGCACAATTGTGACCTGCCTCCGATGCACCTAGCCATACTCCCCTTCCATCTGGTCTCTTGCACACACAATATATCTACCTTCCTCTAGCCATCATATCAGCTAGCTCTGTCCCTATACCAGTTATGCTGCAACATTAAAATTTCTTACCCTCTCTACCACACTCCCAGCCTTTCTCCTCTCTTCATGCCATATGAGTGTTGGACATCCTCCAGGGTATGTCTGTCAATGCAAAGGCTACTGTGCTGTTGAATGATTCAAGTGTGTTACAGCAATATTAAGACAGTGTCACTAATTTTGTCCCATTGCCCCCATGTATATGTGGCATCCTACAGATATCCTACTCTAACGGGTTGAGAGGGATGACTGGGCAGCAAGAGTGTGACTACAGTGTGCCATACTGACATAGAACAGAAATGTATATCAGGTATTACCTGTGCACATGTCAGTATGAGTAGGTGTATCTGGCCATTTCATAACAACAGACATGGGATGCAAAATGTCAGTTAAATAAGCTGTACATGTTGTACACATGTGTAATCTTAGTTACTGTGCATCCAACAGACTGACATTTCTACAGCTACTGGTTGTTGCATTGCCCTGACACAGCCATGGGTACTACAATGAGCATGATTATCTATTTGAAATTGGAGAGGTGTCCAACTGTGTAAAGACTGTGTGTCCATACCTACAACAAATAGCTATATGAACACTGACATAGCTGTATGGACTCAGCAGTACCTTACTTGTAAAACCTGCCTCCACCAAAGTAGAGTAAACCCCTTTGCTGGACAGCAGCAATGCAAAAACCACAGACTTGGGCCCTATCTTGGCTGTACAGGGTAAATTAGGAGCTGGCACCAACTTGGCATCAAGTCAGCCTTTGTCTGATCAAGCATATAAGGCCACAGGTGGAGTACTGTAAGTGTAACTAGAGTACAAATTGGACACATCCACCATGGCCAATCACAAGGCCATCTTCACATATGTCTGCAATCTTAGAGGCAAAAAAAATCCACTTTGTAATTGTGGTCAATCAGACCACATACACACACAACATAGCTATAGCCAACCTGATGCAGATAGGTTTAGGGTAAACATCACCCCCTGGCAAAGCATCACTATAGGTGGATATGCACAACACCCACACCCCTCCCCTCATCACCAGTGAGCAGGTACATATTGCCTACTGAAAGGCAACAAACGTAAATATCCATGGGATCTGATAAGATCCCTGTCTGCATCCTGCATAAATTCAAGCATGTGCTCCCAGTCCATTACACACTGTGGTCACACCAAGCCTTGCCACCATTCACACCTCATCCACATTGAATATGGCCAATGTCATCTCTCTGCACAGACATGAATAAGGAGTAGAGGATTATGAAATTAACTAGCCCTCTTTGTGGCGAATATGACACATTAGGACCAGCAGTGAAATGCAAGCAGATACAGAGCTGATAGATTACAGGGGTATGTTGTGGTTGTGAGTGGTGGCTACTGGTATTCAATGTAGCTGTGCAGGTTCTGTACATACTGTTGCCAAATGTATGAGGTCCTGTGATGTGTTTCCCTTTTTATGTCTTTCAGGTGCAATGTGGCATCAGCAAAGGTCTACTTTCTCAGTGGCTGAGACAAATATAATTATAGAAGCCATACTACATAACCATGCCATAATGTTTGGCTGGAGCCAGCAACATCTGTGGGAGAGGACCAGCGTGTGGGATGACCTAGTCCACCGGGTAAATGATGGCCTGCACGCATGTGCATTCAAGCAGGTCTGGCATCATGCAAATTACCTCATACGCCATGCCTGGCAAAGGGCTTTTGCAGTGGCTAGGGACAGCACAGCCCCAGGTGGAGGCCCAGTCATGCAGCCCCCACTGACACCCATCAAGGAGCTCCTTGGCAACCTTGGGGCACCCAACCCAGTACAACATCAGGGTACAGACCCCCCCATAGGCTGAAGGTGTGTGGCACCCAGACAATGGACAAGGAGTGTGCAGGTAAATCCCCAGTGGAGATTACTAGACTAGTATAGCAGACATACTTGTATTTGTAGAGTATCTATGTGCATGTGTCAGGTCAGACTGCAGTTGAGGATTGGGTTTTCTAATGCACAGAAGTGCACATCTATGGTGAAGGACAGCAAATTGTGTAGTATTGGGGGGGGGTTGTACTGTAAATGTAAAAACATACTGCCTCCATCCTGTACCAATGCCACATGTGAGTCTGCTAACAATACTTCTCTCCCACAACTACCTAGGTCCATCCGGTCTGCATGTGGGGCAGCATCCTGAAGCTGGTAAGTATGGAATTGTTCTCTTGTGGTTTGCAATACCCCAGGCATGTGAAGGCCATGCAATGTACCATGCACAAAACTGTCACTCATAGTCATAATGCTTTATGTACATGTTCTCTTTTGGTGGGGTTAACTGCATTGCATCACAGTGGTCACCACAGGGGCCTATCTGAAGAGAATGTAACATCCCTGTAGCATACCTCACAACCTGTCAGTGCAAGACTTCTAAACAGAGACCAACACAATGGGGGGAAAAACGGCCTAAGGTAGGGACATGTGTGAAACATTACTGTCATACAGTGGATATAAACAGTGTACACACCCCTGTTAATATGCCAGGTGTTTGTGATATATATATATATATATATATATATATATATATATATATATATATATATATATGTATACAACTTGAGACCACAGTATGTCAATCCACACCTTTTCCAACCTGTAATGTGACCTATGACATGAACAATAATATTTTATTGCAGCAGCTTGTGATTTACTGACAGCATTCAGTCTGCTTGGGTACACACCTGCCATAAAGTAAAGGCACTCTGAGTAACACCAAATAACAGGTTGCTGTCCAAGTAGGATATTCATGACATTTGCTCAGCTGCTTGCAACAGCAACAGCCATGGCTTGCAGACACCTTACAAAGAAGCAAAGGAATCTCATATTTGAAAGGTATCAGTCAAGATTAGGGTGCAACAACATTACCACAGCATTGCATACACCATGGAACACAGTGGAGACAGTTGTCAAAAGGTGGATTGAATATGGGACAACAGTGCTGTTGAAAACAACCTGACATCCTTCCAAAAATGATGAAAAGACATGTCAAAACCTGGTCAGGGAGGCTGCCAAGAGACATACAACAACACTGAGGGAGTTGCGGGAATCTCTTGCAAGTAGTGGTGTTGTATACTACATGTGAGAACACTCTCCCATATTCTGCATACGTCTGGCCTATGGGATATGGTAAGAAGATAGAAGCATTTCCCCACATGAAAAAACATTCAGGGCTGGATACAATTTGCAATGCATTACATCAAGTCTCCCAAAGGCATGTGTGAAAATGTGTTATGGTGTAATGAGACTATGGATCGACCTCACAACCACAATACCAAAAGGTACATGTGGTGCACAAGCAACACCCCTCTTAACCTGAACACCAACTTCCCCATAATGAATCATGCTGGTGGTGGTGGGGATGCTGTTCCAAAGCCAGAACCAGGCCTGTAATTATGGTGGTGGGAATTCTGAACAGTTCCAAATAACACCCACATCTGGCCCAAATCCATCAGGTGTCTGCAAGAATGCTGAGGGTGGGGAGGAGTGTCAGCCTTCAAGGTGTCAAAGACCTGAAGCTACCTAAGAAAGGCTCCATCTGAACACACTCATGGTTATGGATTGGCCCAGCCACAGCCTAGACCTAGACCAGAAAGACAAACCCAGTGTGACCTGACGAGGACTGTGCACATGGGCTGCCCTTGCAATCTGACAGAGTTGGGTGACCTTTGGATGGAAGAGTGGCCAAATAATGCCAAGTCTAGATGTGGCATATTGATAGACACCTTCACAAGAAGAGTGAATCCTGTAAGTCACTTACAAGGTGCTTCAATAAAGTATCATTTTAAGGGTGTGCACTCTTATGCAACCACCATTTTGTACATATTGCAGTCATATTTTACATGTAACACATTTGTTTATCGATTGGATTGCACAGGTCATATGTCACATGAAAAGTGGGTAACATATTTGGATGCATTATTGCGGTGTCATCTCATATATTGCAAGAACATGGCATGTTAACAGGGTTGTGTACACTTTATCATATCCACTGTAAGCTTAGAAGGTTGGTGGTGTAACAGGAATTGTGTGACCATACATTTACTGCTGGTGTGGAGGTCTGACAATCAAATATATGTCATTAATCAGTGATGTCACTCCTCAGATCATCCCAGTCATGTATCATAGAAACACAGGGGTTATGAGAAACAGAGCAAACATATGAGCCAGCCATCTACACATCCTGTGAGGATCTGTACAGTTGTGAGGTATGTTCTGTAGTATACAGGTGAACACCAGTGATGTGTACATGGGTGCAGTCTGTGCTGGGGAAGGGCCATCACCTACTAACACTAATCATGTATCCCAGAGTTCTATATTGTTATTTACATGTAGTAAAATTGGCTGCAATGCATGACACTGAAGTCCATGTGTCATGCATGTCACCATTTGGGTAATGTATGGTCTGTGTAACAGATTTGTGCCACCTCACCTGTAAGGTGACCTACAGCCATTCTTTCACCACTAGCTAAAATCATGGAAAGATGCATACATAAACAAATCATGCACTTTCTTATTCAAAACAGAAAGCTCGCCGACTCTCAGCATGACTTTAGGCCATTCCACAATACCACTACGGCTCTTCTATCTTTCTCTAATGTCATCAAGCTTCATTGTAACAACAATACACTATCTATCAGCACTTTTCCTAGATCTCTCAAAAGCTTTTTATATGGTCAACCATCAGCTACTGCTCAATACCCTACAAACCATCGGTTTAGACCAACATGCAATACAAGGTTTTCACTCCTACCTAAACGATAGACAGCAGGCTGTCTTATGGCAGAGAAAGCTGTCATCCCAACATTCTCTAACCCTAGGTGTCCCACAAAGGTCCATACTAGGTCCCCTTCTTTTCTCTATCTTTATCAATGATCTGCACACCACCATCCCAAGAGCCACCTGCATCTAATATGCAGATGACTCAATGCTAATATGCTCCCCCTCTTCTCCTACACAACTTCTAACCCTCACCCAGACCACTTTCAGCATGGTAGAAACATGGCTAGCTAATTGCTACCTGCTTCTAAATCCTAACAAAACCAAGCTACTACTTTTCTCCCCTAACCGTAGAACTCATCCTCCTTCCTTCAACATCAAATCTAGCAATGACACCATTATCTCCCCTGATGATCATACAAAGCTTCTAGGTGTAATAATAGACAACAACCTTAAATTTGATAAACATGTCAATCACACTATTAAGTCCGTCAACAAAAAACTTGGCTCCCTGTACAGAGCCAAACCTTTCCTTAACCCCCCCCCCCCAGCTAGGGTAGCCATTGCAAGATCACACTTCCTCTCTACCCTTATGTGTGCCTCCCCTGTACTCACCAAGCTATCCAAAACTGATCTCAACAAATTATCAGGATGTTACAATCATATAGCCAGATTCGCTACAGGCATGGCTTTTAGGACGCACCATTGCCAGAACCTCAAATTAATGGGAAGGCTAGAGTATCCTACCCTTCTACAGTTCAACCAGCTCATATTAGTGCATAAAATACTCCATCAACCTGATAACACCCCTCCCCTCAAAAATATTCTCACCCCTCATAGTGCCCCCAGGCCATTATGCTCAGCTGATATGGATCCAGCAGGCAGCAATCACCATCAGGAAGCAGTACTGCATCTGGCCTTGGGCCTGGTGGTGCCAGTGATACCCATGGCAGTACCAGTTCCCATGTCCGTGGCTGGAGATGGTGAACTGGACACTCTGCCATTTATGATCCACAGCTATCCAATGTACCCCTGTGCAGGGCAGCCACATGGTGAGACTGTGTGCATACATACACACACACGCATCCCTATCACCAGCAGGTCACCTCCAGACACACTCAGCACCTCTCCACAGCCCATCTATTGGATAACCCTCCAAACACACAAACATGATGTCAACCATATGGCCCAGCCTAGGCCTCTGACAACCCCCACCACACTATGTGCATATGATGATACCTGCGCCACATCCCTGTCATCCATACCATTGATGCAGGGACATGCTAATATGGGTCTGATTCACTGGGTGAATATAGTACAGTGTAGCTATGTAATACTATGTAAGGTGCTGTCTGCTTGCATTTTTATGGGTACACATACAGGTATACGTACCTTATTAGCCAGGATGCATCATTGCTGTTAGTACCACTGACTGAATGTAGCCTGACATGTTGTATGCTGTTGGTGTTCCAATTGTATGTGTGTCTGCAGGCTGTGGCCCTGCAGGTATTCCCAAGAGGGAGTATGGCAGAGTGGGAATATGCCGACTGTGTCATAGGCAAGGTACAGCTTTATATGTACACGTACCAGGTGTGTATGCATGCAACAGTGTGTGAGGGACATTTTTGTCAGACAGTGTGACCTTGCATACATACCCCTTGTCACAGACAACTAGCCTTCAGACATGCCAGCTCAGTGTTGTGTAGTACCACAGGCTCATACATACAGGACAGGTTACTGCAGTACTGTCAGCATGTCCTTCACAAGCATACCTATTACATTAACTGCAACAGATTCACCTGTCAACACCTGTTGCCCCTGCCATTTCTTTCCCATACACTCAACCTGGATAAAGTTGATGAGGGCATGCATGATATTGTGTATGACAGGTTTGTGGTATGTATTCTTGAGTTCACCGATGGAACAGGGATACAAAATGGTATATCCTTTGCATACACACAGTAAGGACTGACACAGGGGATGTGCACACAATAACATAAACACAGTTGGCAATAGACAGATTAGTAAACCTACATTTCCACCTTGATGTACTGGACTACTACATACACATGACATGCCCCACATAGATTATATGCATGGGACATAACACACTACCACTTAAGCACATAATTTTCTAAATGCCTTCAGGGATGGTTAGATAACCCACCAGAAATAGGATCTGGAGTCATGTATTGCTACCACAAGCCGGGACAAGTGATAGTGTAGCAGATATTGTATCAGCATGATGTTTCAGTCAGGTATGATGCCTGATGCTGGCATGTGTGTCACTATACTCACTGTGGCCGATTTGGCAACAATATCACATACATGGGCATTGTTAAGGCACACAGACCACATATAGATTGCAAACATCTGGATATTCCATAGATATCTGTACAGAGGTCTAGTATTGCGTGCACAATGGTTTCAAGGTTACACAAACTCACAAACAGAAACACAAAGAAAAAGCTTCTGGAAACGAACTGTAGCCAACAAAAACTGATTTATTCACTAAAACAATAAAATGAAGTGCTTTTTGTTTGATCAGTGATACAAACTTCATCAGACATATATTAATTTGGTTTCTTGTGCCATTTAAATTAAAACTGACAGTCATGTGGTACCAGTAATTTAAATAACTCATTGATTAATTTGTTCTTAAAGAACTATGTAAATAAAACCATCATATGTGTCTTTTCTACTACCATAAAAACAGCCACAAACAACTATCAAGAAATATATTATCATGAAATATAACTTATAACTGCAATTGTACGTACACATTAACTCAGTTTATCTGGTTAAATTTTGTAGTTTCAGAAAACGTAATGGAACAACTCTCATTTGAACCAGGGTACATACAGGCATTAGTCTGTAGGATCCATAGTAATTCTAGTTTTTCTAGCAGGTTGTTAATAGGACTCCCACTCCCTTCTGGTTTTACTTGGTCTATTACCTTAAATTTGAAATTATGTGTTGAGTATTCATTAATATGCCTTGCTAATGCATTTTCCAATTTGTTTTTACTTATACAATACAGATGCTCATATATATATGTTCTTTTAGTTTCTGTTCGTTTTTTCCGATGCAAAAGGTGGGGCAGGACTGACACTGAGCTAGTTATACTACTAACCTAGAATTACAATTGTATTTCTTCTTTAAGTGGTATGTGTTGTCTCTATATACTTACAGTAGTTACACATTTCACATTTAAACATCCCTATGTTCTGTGTCACGCTAACTGGTGGACTTTCTATGTAGTTTTTTTTAAGTTAGGTCCCCTCCTGAAAAAATGGTTGGTTGTTCACCTACTTTATTTATGATTTCTTTCTCTGAACTTGTTAAAGACCAATTTTTCTGTACAATCCTTTTAATTTCACTTGTAAACTGTGAGTGGTAATGAAACTAGAAACCAAATGAATACATATCTGATGATGTTTGCATCACTGATCAAATGAAAAGCACTTCATTTTATTGTTTTTAGTGAATAAATCAGTTTTTGTTGGCTACAGTTTGTTTCCAGAAGTTTTTTCTTCATGCACAGTGGTTTAACATATTGCATGTGAAGCAGATGCCGTTACCACGCTATATAAAGTAATGCCAATGGGAGGTGGTAAACAGGCATGGATGGTACACAAATCAACATGGTATTATCTAAACAAGGTATGATCTTCACCCAAAGACACAAACACACACACACACACACACACACACACACACACACACACACACACACACACACACACACACACACACACACACACACACACACACACACACACACACACACACACACGCACATAGAGTTGCCAGTATTGAGATTACAACCCCTACCTATCTAGTTATTTCTCCTATAATGTTACACAGTTAAGCAGAGGCTCCATAGAGCTTACATATTTTCACCTAGTCCCAAGGAACTTCTAAGGAGAATGACATCAGCAGGCCTAGTAAAGTAGGGCGATGGGAAGTTTACAGGGTGGTACACAACTCAAAATTGTATAACACACACAATATATGATTCTCACACAAACACACAGTTGCCAGTAGTGAGATTAGAACCCCTACCTATCTAGTTATTTCTACTATAGTGTTATGCAGTTATCAGACACACCATGGAACTTACATTATTTCACCTCATCCCAAGGTACCCAGCAGGCCTAGTAAAGTAGGTTGATGGGATTTTACAGGGTAGTACACAACTCAAAATGGTATAGCACACACAGTATATGATTCTCAGACAAACACACACCAGTAGTGAGGTTAGAACCACTACCTATCTAGTTATTTTTACTATAGTTTTACACAATTATCAGACGTGCCATGAAGCTTACATAATTTCACCTCATCCGAAGGTACTTCTAAGGTGAATGACATCAGCAGGCCTAGTCATGTAGGGTGATGGGAAGTTTAGAGGGTGGTACACAACTCAAAATGGTATAACACAAACATTATATGACCCCCCCACACAAACACACACACACACACACACACACACACACACACACACACACACACACACACACACACACACACACACACACACACACATACACTTGCCAGTATTGAGATTAGAACCCCAGCCTATCTAGTTATTTGCACTATAGTGTTATGCAGTTATTGCATGCACTACAGAGCTTACTGGGCTGACAACTGGCCAAAGGTGATGATAACTGCATAGGCGAGGTAAACTGTTACAGGTGCCAGAAAGTCCGCCTTCAGTTTTTCCCTTAGATCTTGCTAGTTCTTTCTCTCCTGCACTTCAAATAGCCTAACAGCTTTGCACTTCAACAGGTTTTTTTATCAAGTATTCTAAAACACCTGATAGCCATCAGCAGTAGTCATTCCTCATGGAATTAGTTCCAGTACTTAATAGTTATGATCACCCCTCCTGGCATGATTAAAGTGCAGCTCTCTGTTCTTTTGCCCATTAACCTGGTGCACTTGGGCATTCTGTGGCACTGTTGCAACTGCCTTATGTACACAGACAACCCTCTCCTCTAAACTCCCAACTCTCAGACTTATGAGTGATACCCCTATATCACCAAATTGGGAGGTATGCACTCTCCAACGAACACTGGACTAGTTGGTCAAGAACAGAAGGGTCAACACCTGCAACACACCACATGGAACACATACCCCTCCAGAAAAATCACTATCACAGCTCTAACATACAAATAATAACCACACACCCACCTTCACAGAGGTACTCAACAGACATATACCCGAACAGTGGAGACTGACAAGACAGAAACTCACTCGACCACAACACAGCACAAACCAAAGGACACATATCTCACCTACACAGTGTGCCCCTCAACCTAAGCCCCAAAGGCTAACCACCTTACCTGATACAGTAATCATAGGTGACTCAAAAGTGAGGCACACAAATGTCCCACTCACTAGGAAGAACATGGAGGAGGTAACAGTCAGCTGTCTATCAGGTGCCAAAATCCAGCACATGACACACCCAGTCAGGTCACTCCACAACCACTACAAATATCACTCTATCATTGTCTATGTATGTGTGAATGACCTGAGATGCACCTCCATGGACTATATGAAAAGAGACATGGTGGAGCTGGCAGATTAAGTGGGCCAGGTAGGTATGACAGCAGCCCTGAGCAGTATACAACTGTCACCCAGAATTATACCACAGTACAAACAACAAAAGATTGACTTCAACAATTGGCTTAAGTGTCTGGTGTCACTCTCATGGGATCCAGTATTTGTCTGCTTGGGATGACATGATTGACAGACTGCGATGGTTTGCCAGAGATGGCCTGCATCCGTCACCTTTGGGTTTCCAGGTACTGGCTAAGTGTCTTGCCACCCCTATAGTGCCTTTTTATTCGATCTTCCAAATCAAATTACCATCATAACTGCTATACATATATGCTATTAGAGGGTCATGCTGCTTAACACTAGACAGCTACATCTCAAGATGCAGCCACTCAAAGCATTCCTCAAATGGAGAACATTGACATCTGTGCTCTAACAGAGACTTGGTCTACAGCAGTAGACAGCAATCCTGCACTACCAGCCTATAACTCATTCCACACCTGTCAGCCCCAAAACATGGACCACAGCTACAAAGGTGGTGATGTTGCCATATTTATAATGGATATGCATGCATCCAGAGTAGTATCTCAGTTTGCCTTACAAACACAAGGTGCAGGGTTTGAGTCTCACAAGGGATAATTGGCTAAGCTTAAAATGACTTGCAAGGGCAGTTAGCTTAGTACTAATCTATGAACCTATCTATGAACCTATGAACCTAATGCATCTGAGATATGTCAGGTACAACTGACATTGGGTAATAGTGCAATCCAGGTCACAGCCTACAGTAAGTCCACATCCATGTTCCTAGACTCTCAATCCACATTCCTCAACACCCTGGAATCTATCAAGGTCCAGCGCAACACTCTCATACAAGGAGAGTTCAACTACCCCTCCATCAACTGGGTAAGATACTCATGCACCAATAAACTGGCTAATGCTTCCTGGAATTCATCAGTTCCAATGCCCTTGACCAGCTCATTCTGACACCCAGTAGAGGAAGAAACATTCTTGACCTGTGTTAATTACTAACATATGGGACCGTTGCTTGACAACAATAACCAATCACTACCTGGTCAGATCCAACATAGAGTAATTACCATGGAAATTCACATCTCACTCACACCCCCCACAAAGGTAACCACCTTGGAAAACTTCTCCAAAGCTGACTTTGGACTCATAAGAACAGAAGTGGCTAACTTCACAGCACCCATGCAAATGGAAAATACCTGCACATTTGCTGAATCATCCACAAATGCACTGTACAAACATGTACATCAATGCATGGAACTAGCCATACCCAACAGAACCATGACACTCTCCTCCAAACAATGGAAGCCAATCTGGTGGTTCCCTGCCATTAATAACCTGTACAACAGAAGGAAGAAACTGTTGCAGAGAAAGGTGATGTCCCAAGACTGGTAAAACTCCCTTATTAGCCTCAAAAACAATGATCCCTCATGAAATCATTTAAATCCACCATTGATGGCAGAATTTCAGTAGACACTGACAACAATCACAAATCCTATGATAGTTATATCAGGAACCTCCACGGCAATACCCAGAAGTGCTCTGAGTTACTGCACAATGCTTCCTCCTATACTGAGCCAACATATATTGCCAACATTCTTCCCAACACATTCAGTGCCAGCTTTACCCCTCTTTCTCCCACAGGGGAACAATCAGAATGCCAGAATAATGCCAGGCACCCAGGATTACTGCCACCCAGGTTACACCTGCAATGTCCACGGGCAAGAATACAGCTTCCATGGGGCCCCAAATTATATCTGGCTGTGTTCTACATGAACTACAATAATACCTGGCACCACATCTGTGTGCCCTGTTCAGTCACAGCCTCACCTCAGGCTTTGTCCCTCCCAAATAGTGCACTGCTACAGTCATCTCTCTCCATAAAGGTGTGGCAACTGCAGACCCTGGGAATTATCAGCAAAACAACCAAGCAAGAGTGAATATACACAAACCAACACAGAGACTGGAGAAAGCTGCAACACTTTATTCTGGCACCTCGGCTAAACGCCTTCAAAGGAATAAATGCAATACTGCTAGTTGCACCTTATATAGTATAAAAAAATAGTTTTTGTCTCTTTAAATTTCTTGGGCCAATTAAGGTGTTTGATAATTACACTAATTGATTTTTTTATACTATATAAGGTGCAACTAGCAGTATTGCATTTATTCCTTTGAAGGCGTTTAGCCGAGGTGCCAGAATAAAGTGTTGCAGCTTTCTCCAGTCTCTGTGTTGGTTTGTGTATATTCACTCTTGCTTGGTTGTTTTGCTGGTTCGTTTCTCAGAGACTGTGGATTTATTCTTTCTACCATGTCAAATTTGAATGGAGGTGGTTTTTTGTTTGCTAACTTGGCAAAGGAAAGGGATAGCAAGTTAGCACAATTTGACCCATGGACTGTATCCGGTAATATTTCTTTAGACAAGAAGTTTGACGATTTGAAAAAGTTAAGAATAAAAGAGACTTCTTTATTTTATGATTTGCGCCTATTAGAGAAATATGTAGAACTGTCCATTACACCCAGGGGCTTGAGAATTGACAAGCTACCTGCCTTTAAATTTACTGAAGATGAAAATGCTTTTTTGGAGGAGTGGAAAGCGGCTTCACTACAGTGTTCTCTTAGTTGGTTAAAGATTCTCATAAATCGTAACCGGAGAAGTTTGGGTATAATTCAAGCCCAAATAGCTGAAGGGGAGGCCGCGCTAGCTGTTGAGTACTCAGATACCATATTTTTATCAGCGATTAAAGGCATTAATGAAGAAGTCATTAAAATAGAAAATGAAGTAATTGTGAGGAAGAAAAAGAAACTTAGCAGAGATGTGAATGATTTCAGCAAGAATCTTATTTATTCTTGGCAACGTAAAGCCAAGAATGGTACCGTCCATATGAAGGGAGGTGAAGGAAGTTCACGTGGTTCACGTAGCTCACGTAGTGGTCGAGATTCATCAGTTTCATCTTCGGATACAACTACAAGTAAGAAAAGCGTCTCCTTTGAAAGTATCAACAGCACTGAAGTTGGAAGCGCAACTTCAGATGCAGAAGATCAAGGAAGATGGAACTTTCGACAGGGGGCCAAACGGAAGTCGCGACCAAAGGGGCGGAACAGAAGATATTAGTGGAGTTTCCCTGCTGGATTTGAACTGTACTTCTGTGTGCGGACTTAATACTGTTTCTGAGACTTACAGTTTTGGTAATTATGCACAAATTGTTAACTTAAGCAAGCTAAATATCACTTCTGATATGCAAAAGGTATTGTTAAAAGGCAGTAAATTTGTGCCAACTAGAGTACCGGCTCTTTCAGATTTGCTATTTGATGTCAAGCGTTTTTGTCGTAAGCTCTATTTAAGGGCATTCTTTGAGTCAAAACGTGCTTTTGATAATGTGTCAAATTTAAATTCTGTGTCGAATGTTACCAATGACAATAATTTAAATGTTTCAGATAACAGTGATGTTGACATCAATTATTTAGTTAGCACTGATTACTCACTAACTACAGAGGATCCTTTAATGGACCTCTCTATTTATGAATACCAGGATGATATCGGTGCTTCCTTTGAATTAAGTTCTGCTGAGGGAGTTAGTTCTGTTTGTGGTACAATCTTCGAGTGCAATGAACGTTTCTTCATGGGTTATGGTAAATTTTCCATGCCCCGTTTGCCCACCCACAGTTCTTTTTTTCCTCCTAAATGTTCAGTTGCCCTAAGGGTTTTTGAGAGTGCTTTATGTAAAAAAGTTGAAACTGAATATCTACTTTTTTCCAAACAATTCATTGAATTCAACCTTACAAAGCAGGAATGGCTGTCATTAAAGCAAATGAAGGCAGTGTCTAATGAATATAAGTTTTGCATTGCGGATAAGGGCGGCAATTGGGTCATAATGGACAAATGTCATTTTTTAAAAATGAACTTTGATCTTTTGTGCGATGAGGAAGTATATTGTGAATTATCCACCAATCCTGTTGTTGAATTTAATCTTGAATTGTTAGACCTGTTAGAAAGGGGTGAGAGGTTGGGCTTTTTTAGCAGAAAGGATGTGAAGAGTTTACATATTAATGATCCTAGGGACCCTACATTTTATACTCTTCCAAAATTACATAAAAATTCACAGGACCCACCGGGTCGTCCCATTGTGTCCTGCTGTGGTGGCTTTTTGGAAAATGTGGGAATATTTTTGGATAGTATTTTAAAAAAAGAACTTAAGAATGTAGGCTCCCATATCAGCAACACTAACCAATACTGTGACCTAGTGCATAATCTAAAATGGGAAGATGATTTCTATTGGGCCACAGTGGACGTCAAGGCTCTTTATACAAGCATTAAGACCAAGTTTGGTCTGGAAGCAATTGCTAAAATTTTGGGTGATGGTCCACGAACAACTTATCTTATTTTACTGTTGGAGTTTGCTCTGACTCATAATTATTTTGCCTTTGAACAAAAATTTTTTCTCCAGAGGGAAGGGACTGCAATGGGGGCTAACTTTGCCCCTACTTACGCAATCTTATTCATGTCTTATTTTGAGACTAGTTTTTTATATACTCTTGATTTTTTTCAGACTAGAGTTGTATCCTATTATAGATACATAGACGACCTAATTTTCATTTGTAAGGGCAGCATGTTGGAATTTGAGGAATTTATTTCCAAACTGCATCAGAACAGATTTGGTTGGGAATTTACATATAGTCTTAATGAGTTTGAGATTCATTTCTTGGACATTTTATTATATGTAAATAATGAAAGGAAAGTACAATTTAGGCCTTACAAGAAATGTACAGCTTCCAATAATTTCCTATTTGCTACTAGTGCACATCCGGTTCACTTAATTGAAGCACTTCCCTTCGGGGAATTCAAACGTATTAGTGAACACACTTCTGAGCGAAGTATTTGGAATTTGGAATTTGAAAATGTACGAAAAAGGTTGTCAGTGAGGGGATATTCTGAAAGTTTAATCAGTAAGAGTTTAGATAGATTACTTAATTCAAATAGAAAAGGCTACAATTTTGGTAAAGTTTATGTAGCCAAATCTAGAGATGATGGGGTTGCCTGTGCAGATAAGGATAGACTGTTTTTTGTTACTAAGTTTTCCCCTTTTTCTGTGAGATTAAAGAACATTGTTGATTTTTTGTGGCCCATTGTTTTCAACAATGAAGAGATTGGCCACATGTTTCCGGAACATGTCTCTTTTTCTTATGGCAGATATGCCAATCTTAAGGAAATTTTGAAACATAAAGCCACAATGCGTGGCAGTTCCGTTAGTATCAACAACTTACCCTGTGGTATGTTTAAATGTGGAACTTGTAAGATGTGTTCGAAGGCAAGGAATTTATCAGATAGTTTCATCAATGGGGTCAAATACACTGCACATAATTTTTTTAATTGTAAATCATGTGGAGCAGTGTATTTGATTGGGTGTGATTGTGTTCCACCTAAATTCTATATTGGTCAGACCAAACGGCAGTTAAAAATTCGCATTCTAGAACACTTAGGTGACATTCGCAATGTTAGAAATGATAGCCCAGTTTCCCAACATTTTAATCTAATTCACAACGGTATCTCTGATTCATTATTCTTCTGTGCTCTGGCCAAACCTGAATTTCACTATAATGGAAGTTTTCTACAGAGTTTGTTAAAATTGGAAAGCAGATTCATTCTGAAATTCAGCACTTTAAAACCTAGGGGCATGAATTTAGAAGTTAATCTCACTATTTAACTTTATATTTTCTATTCAAAATTTGTATTTAAAAAAACTTCTTCTGGATGTATGATCATATGCAGTATGAGATGTTTTGTATTAGAATTGTCATTTAATGCATATGTATTGAACTTGGTGTTAAAAGTTTGTATTTTTCATAGGATGTGCTTACATAGTTTTTGTCTCTTTAAATTTCTTGGGTCAATTAAGGTGTTTGATAATTACACTAATTGATTTTTTTATACTATATAAGGTGCAACTAGCAGTATTGCATTTATTCCTTTGAAGGCGTTTAGCCGAGGTGCCAGAATAAAGTGTTGCAGCTTTCTCCAGTCTCTGTGTTGGCCTGGGAATTATCAGTCTAGTAACCTGACAAGTCTGATATGTACAGCTATGGAGTGCATCATCAGGGACCTGATGGACAAACATATAGGTAATCTCCTAACTCTAGACCCCACACGGTTTGGCTTTGTGAAAGGGAGATCATGCCTACTCATCCTGGTTGACTTTTCTGAGTCAGTCCCCAGTGCTGTGTATGACAGTAAGGCACTGCATACAACCTACATCAATCTGGCCAAGGCTCTTGATACCATTCCTCAGTCAGGAATTATGGATGAACCCCACCGAACTAGGCATCAACCCCTATATCACTAGGAGGGGTTGCAAATTCCCTCACAGATAGAACACACAGTGTGAAAGTAGTGAGCACCAAGTCAGACTGCCAGCCAGTCATGCGTGGAGTCCCTCAGGGATCAGTCCTGTGTATTCTCCTGTCCAGCATCTACTTCTCAGGAGTCCAGGCCAATACAAAGGAACTCTGGCTGACCAAGTTCACAGACAGCTGCAAGCTGGGAGCCATAATTAACTCCACAAGTGATGCAGACATCCTATAGAAAGATCTCACTGAGACCACTGACTGGTGTGGAAACCATGGCCTGAAGCTTAACACCACAAAATGCATCATCAGCCCCTTCGGAAAAATCCCAGTTCCCACTATGTACCACATCGATGAGAGCCCACTGAACACTGTAGGCAGTATAACAGATCTGGGGACACAGGTTGACAGCAACCTCTCCTTTAACAACCACATTGCCACTCTGGTCAGGAAATCCTTCTATGTGGCACATGTCATTACCAAGGGTTTTTCATCCAGGAAGAAAGAGGTCATCATCTCTGTCTACTCTTCCCTCATTACACCAATCATCAAGCATAATGGCCCATTTGGCATGTATCGCTCTAGACACCTGCAACAGCTAGAAAGGCCACAGAAGTACCTCACAATGAGGATCCTAGGCATTAAACACATGTCCTACACAGACAGACTGAAAAGACTCCAGCTATTCTCTGTCTCATATCATCTACTTAGAGGCGATCTCTGCTTGACTTGTAAAGCCATGTCTGACCCAACTCTTTTACAAATGCTACATCGAAAGACATCCCAATCTCTCTGCACCACAAACTGCAGGGACCTCGACCTCATTACCACAATCAACACAACATGCTGGAGGGACAGGTTCCTCACCCAGAGACTGCACATGCCCTGAAATAAGCTACCAATACATGTGAAGCAAAGCACCTAGATGACCCTATTCAAGAGAGATTTTGATGAGTGGATCGGTAATAGAAAGTTCACCTCAGGGATCACTCCAGTGGCTCTACTTGATGGGGGCACTGGGAACTAACGTCTAGTGGCACAATGGCAGGGTACTTCTATGGGCTAGGCTTTTAATGACTCCAGGGCCATTAGCCTAGTACACACCTATGAACCTATAAGGGGAGTGACATTGGCATGATTGATAAAGTAGGCCAGTAGGTGGGTAACATCAAAATACTTCTTCCTTCATGCATACACACTTACTTATACACCCACACACATATTTGCCAGATCTGGGAGTAGACCCCCTGCCTATCTAGTCACTTGTACTATAGTGTTATGCAGTTATCACACATGCTACAGAGCTTTCTGGAGTGACAACTGGCCAAATGTGCTGATAAGGGGAATGACATCGGTATGACTGATAAAGTATGCCAGTGGGTAGGACACTTATCAAAATATGATTTGAGATTAGAACCCCTGTCTAGCTAGTGATTTGTACTATAGTGTTTTGCAGTTATCACACATGCTACTGTGCTTACTGGGCTGACAACTGGCCAAAGGTGCTGATAAGGTGAATGACATCAGCAGGAGTGATAAAATAAGGCAGTGGATAGGAGACTATACTTCTTTTTACAAACATACACACACAATTATTTGCTAGACCTGAGATTAGAACCCCTACCTAGTTAGTGATTTGTACTATAGTGTTACACAGTTATCACACATGCCACTGAGCTGACAACTGGCCAAAGGTGCTGATAAGGGGAATGACATCAGAAGGAGTGATAAGTAGGGCAGTGAGTGGGAGACATATCAAAATACTTCTTCTTACTAACATGCACACACACAAACTCATTTGCCAGGTTTGAGATTAGAACCCTGTCTAGATGGTGAGTTCTACTATAGTATTATGCAGTTATCACACATGCTACGGAGCTTATTGAGCTGACAACTGGATAAAGGTGCTGATAAGGGGAATGCCATCAGCAGGAGTGATACAGTAGGGCAGTGGGTGGGAGACTTATCAAAATACTTCTTCTTATAAACATACACTAATTTGCTAGACTTAAGATTAACCCCCCTGTCTAGCTAGTGATTTGTACTACAGTTTTACACAGTTATCACACACATTACAGAGCATACTGCGATGACAACTGGACACAGGTGCTGATAAGTTAAATGACATCAGCACGAGTGATAAAGTAGGGCAGTGCGTAGTACTGTGGGTGGGAATGGCCTAAAACTGTTTCACCTACACACAAACACACACACACACACACACACACACACACACACACACACACACACACACACACACACACACACACACACACCCTCACACAGACACGCAGTTGTCAGCATTGAGATTAGAACTCCTACCTATTTAGTTATTTGTACCATAGTGTTACGCAGTTATTGCACATGCTACAGAGCTTATAGGAGTAATCGGTGTCCAATGGTACTTCTAAGATAAATGAAAGCAGCAGATCATGTGAAGTAGAGCAATGTGAAGTGTACTGAGAGGGAAGAGTCTCCTAATACTTCAACCTATGGACACAGACACACACACACACACACACACACACACACACACACACACACACACACACACACACACACACACACACACACACAGGCAGGTGATGTGATATTATAAACTCAACCTCAGTACTGTTACACAATGGAGCTCACCTTTTATGTTGGCATGTGCAGCTGTTTACAACTGTTATGCCACTGTCTACAGCAGGACATCACGGTATGCCATTCAGGGTATCCATGTGTGTGACTCACTCTGTCTGTGTCCCCCTGTGTGTCTCTCTCTCTCTGTATCACTGTCTGTCTCTCAGTTCCCCACATCTATGCGTGTGTATGCTTAACATATGTTAACTGTTGCACACATATATATGTGTGTGTATCTCATACAACAGATGCAGTAATATCACATATGGGCCACCTACAACAAGCTGAGGGTAATCCTGTCTGATGTGTGTGTGAGGAGAGTTGAGGTGTACATAGCTGTCTGTATGCATGGACATGTACACACAATACAGTCATATTCCGATGTGAGTTCCAACATGCTCTGTGATTCTCTGTCTGTATGCATGGACATGTACACACAATAGAGTCATATTCCGATGTGAGTTCCAACATGCTCTGTGATTCTCTAAGTGCAGGAGCATGCCCAGTGTGACCTTCTATAGTTAGGGTGGGACTCAATTTCAGAGATAGGTGTACTCAATCCAGGGTTTTGTGTGCTGCAGCCATACCTCTCAGGAGTACACAGGACTTTCTTCAGGGTACTTGTTTTGTTTAGTGGACATTTTATGACATCTGTAGTTTGAAACTGCAATGTACAGTGTCATGACCTAGTACCAGACATCCTCAGATCATCACAGTGCTTTACCAGAAGAGTACTAGTCGTATGATGCATAGACCAATATTATGAGGGCAGCTATGTAAATTATTGCCCAACAAAGCCATTTATGAGGTGTGGCTACAGCCAGTGTAGTAAAGATACACAGCTGTGTAAACAGTCCAGCAACCTGGTGATATACTGGCTGGGATCTCCTGCTTATGTGGTATCCATCTAACCTGACATGTCATATCCTTGTGTGTGCATACCTCTGACCTGTACATTTTTTGGCAGGATGTCCAGTTGTTTCCCTAGAGGTTTCATCCTTTCTACATAAACTTGTGTTTTTATGGCAAGTTAGTTACATATAAATGAAGTGTGATGTTGCAAAATAATACAGACATTACTGTTTCAGAATACATAACCATCAGACCATTCCTGCTACTGTAAACCCCTCACCCTACCAACTTTCTCAGTATGTAAGGGTGATATTTACAACACATGCTTATCATTGTGCCTTTGTTCCACTTTTATTGCTGTCCTTGTCCAGAGATCTTGCTGTCAGAGGTTGGGAGTTATGGGTGTGGGTACAGAGTGCATTCAACTGTGCAGGAGTGTTCATTATTTGTAAGAGCAAATATAAGAAAAAAGGATTATTGAGAATGACCACTGGCAACAGTACCACAAAGCACTTATACTCACAAAAGTCTTGGCACTTCTGCTACACATCCTTTAAGATGTCAATAATATGTATAGTATATTCCACATAGCACTGTTACTTCCAGGTATGTTAGTGACAGAGCAGTGGGTGTCACTAACATGCATAACAGTTGGCACTGCAGTTATCTGCACATGGCCCTGTCAAAGGCAACACTGTACCTAGGGCAGTGCAAGACGACTTCCAGGAGAACGTGCTGGCCAGATCCAGACAGCATTAACCACATACACACAAAGCTCCTTGACCCCTGCATATTGTCGACAGACAACATGTTTTCATGTGTATTGGTACAGCCCTGCCAATGTGTGCTATGCTGCTATTTCCATGCAAACATATATGTTACTGCATTTGTGTGGGTATATAGGGGGGCACACCTGTCAACTGTACACATTTGCACAGACTGTGCTGATATTTGCTTTAAATTTTGGTTCCATTTAAAATACTATTGTGCCCTGTCTTGGGGACTGAAGGCATATCAGTAAAGAGCCCAGGTCAGATTGTAGTGGCATACATTTGAGTTTTAGACTTCTTACCCTTCATAGCCTTACTGTAACTCTGGGTCCTGTAGGCAGTTAATTCAATATTATCGCCATTTGTGTGAATTTACCAGACATTTCTATGTGGCTTTCTACAGCTGACTTGCTGGGTGGGTGTGAGAGGTGGTTATGGGACCCCCACTGAGACATCCATGTCTGTGATCTATGACCCCCCTCGGTAGTCCCCACGCCTATACTGCAGTGGGATTTGCCACCTTGAGTACTACTGCATAGTGTGTGGAGGCCAGTTTTAGCCAGACATTTCCACGTGTCCCATATAGCTGTCAGTTGTGTGCTGCTATCCCAGTCGGCCACCCCATTCCCTCGCATGCATGCAGCATTACCATAGATATGCTAGCAGAACATACTATTCCATTCATTTATTGTTAAGAAGACTGACTTACCTTGTGCTTGCAGCAGTTGTGAAGATGGTGCTTGAGGGCCACCTATGTTGGATGCACACAGTGCATTGCCTATACATGATAAGTTACAGGTAATGTGATGTGTGTGTCATGCATTTTACTGTGTATGTGTGAGTCAGGGAGAGGTGTCAGCCCCTGGGGTCCATACAGTGTTAGTGTGTGTGCTATGTGTTGCCTCTTTGCCAAGGTGTGAGCATACTGGGCACACCTCCATCTGCCTATGGGAGCAGGCTTAAGGGCCTCTTCCTGTGAGTCCCTCTGTGCCTGTGTGGACCTTGGCAATGGTGGTGGGCTTTGTTGCCTTTCCCTGTGCTGTTCCTGCTGCAGCTGTTTCCACAGGATCATATTGTGTAGCATGGCATATACTATAAACATGTGTGCACATGTGGCTGGAGAGTACTGCAAGGCTCCACCAGATATGTCAAGGATGCAGAACCATGACTTGAGCATCCTAAACACACACTCTATAATGATCCTGGTTTGTGCGTGTGCCTCATTATAGCGTTCTTTTGTGGGTGTGTGGGTGCATTTCTGATGGATGTCATCATCCATGGCTCCAGTGCATATCCAGCATCCCCCACCAGATGGCCATACAGAATGTCCCCACTGGCAAATGCCTGGTAAAGCTGTGACGAATGCCAGATGTGGGAGTCATGATAGCTTTCAGGGCTGCCAGCACACACATTCATGATAATACCCTAGACATTGCACATGACCTGGCAGTTGATGGAGGGGAAGCTCTTACGGTTTATGTAGACCCTACCCTGTTTACCAGGTGGTGCTTTGATGTGGATGTGCGTGCAGACTATGGCACCCAGTACCTCATGGGTATTATGCTACATGGTGGAAAAGACTCATATTGCTGGTCCTCTCCTCACAGGTGCTGTGGAAGTAAATGTGCTCACCAGCATATGGTAGCATGACATCCAAGAACTGGTGGAGTACCCTGGATGCAGATGCCTGTGAAATCCCCATGATGTCCCCAGTAGGTCTTTGGAAAGTACCTGTAGCTAGAATTCTTAAGGTGACACATACCTTGGTATCCACTGGGGTGGGTTCCCCTCTGTTGGTTCTAGCTCTGAGTTGAGGTTGGCACAGCTCAGTGATTTGCTGAAATATGTCTCTGTCCACTCTGTAGTGCTCTACTGTCTCCAGATCATGCAGCCCCTGGTAGGTTACCCTGGGTCTGAACACTCTTCTCCTCCTCCTTGGTCTGTGGCAGTTGTCAGCATTATCCTCCTCTCCACCGTCAGCCTCTAGCGCATACTGATGGATCAAAGCAATGGCAGCCCCTAACATTTTTCCAGTTAAAATTCCCCTGCATGTATACACCAATGATGCAGAGTTTGTGGGAAAAACAGACTGTAAGGTGTTTCCATACTTTATACTGTTGTGCTGCAGATGCTGCCTGTATGATTGGCTGATTATGATACATTCCAGCTGCCACCAATATTAGTCATGGCTTTGCTTTGGTCACTGTGAGTGTTAGAGGCATGAGTGGCAATTTGTGCATGATTGCCTTTATTCTGCTGTTGCCAGCTTTTTTAATTATTTTTTACTTACATCTCCTCCCATTTTGCAGCTATGCAGCCACCTGCCAGCTGTATTATTGTGTGCTTTGCATGGCCTATTGTGAGTTGCAAGAGTCCCATATTAGTGATTTCTACTTCATTTCTCCTTTATTGTGCTGTAGCCCTTTATTTTTGTTTACATCTCCTCTCGTTTTTAGCTATGCAGCCACCTGCCTGCTGTATTAGTGAGTGCTTTCAATGGCCCATTTTGCGGTGCAGAATCTCATATTGCTGATTTGCACTGTGTTTCCCTTGTTCTGCTATTTCCTTTCTTTTTTCCTATATCCTTCCTGTTCAAGCCCCGGCGTGCCACGTAGACCCATTTATCTAGTGTAAACAGCAAGAAATGGCCATCCCCTGGGTGTGAACATATTTCTCAGTTCATGGAATAAGAGTATACAGCCTCAGACACACCCCCTTATTTAGTTGTGCAAAGCACAGCTAAGCAAAAACCCGGGCAACAGAGCTCCAATGTACTTACAGCAAGCATGACACAACCCCTTTTCATGTTAGTTGCTCCTCCTGCCTGCAAGGTGGTGTTGCAGCACCTACACGGTTAGGTGCAGTGTGACACTTAGAAGAATTTTGTGATTCAGTATAAGTCCCCTCATTAACATATGCCACTGCCTTAATCCATAGTTACTGCATTACACAAGAGCCTTACCCCTTAGCAACCACTGTTCCCTGACATTGTTTTGATTCTACTTGCCATTGCGTATAATAGTAAAATGCAGGTTTCCCTTAAAATGGACTTTTCCACTTAATTTTTTTTTATTTTCCCCACGATCCCATTTGTGCAGTGCTTCCCTATGCTTAAATGGCCGAAATCAGCCCAAAAAAAAAAACTTTTTTTTTTTTAAATTAAACTGTTTAGCATCCCAATGGCCATATATCTGGCCATTGGAATGCCTACTGATTAAGATACATGCTTTTATTGAAGCTGTCATGGCTCTGTTTTCATTTTTGCAGAAATGTATTCGGCTAGTAGTCAAATACATTTCTGCAGCTTACACTTTTGCTGCAAGGTTACCTACCTGCTTCCTGGATCACTATTTCACCTCATTTGCATGGTTTTCACCAACAAATGAGGTAATTAGTATTCTGCATGGGTTTCCCTGCAGGAACAATGTAGGGATGCTCGTGCACGTCAAAACTGCTCATTCCTGAATCGCTCAGCAACCATATTCTGTGCAGGAGCAGCTACACGGCTCCTGCATGGAAGTGATAATTTCCTGACTGCCAGGGAATGTGTCTTATAATAGGAGATTGTTTAAACCCTTTATGTTGATTCTGGCAGGAACTCAACAGTTAAGGTCTCTGCCTCATACCTTAAGGATCTGGGATTACACCAATCTCTGATTTCTACACATGGGGACTTTGCATTCTCCCATATCTGTGTGGGTTTTCTATGTATTGTTCAGGTTCCTCTGACCTGTAAAAAACATGCTGGTTGATTGGCTAACCTAAAGTGCTTTTTTAGTTATCTATCTATCTATCTATATATATATATATATATATATATATATATATATATATATATGTATATATATGTATATATACATACATACATATATATATATATATATACATACACATATATATATATATATATATATATATATATATATATATAGATGCACACACACACACACACACACACACACACACACACACACACACACACACACACACATATTGTATTTATACTTGTGCTTGTGAAATGGGCCGTGAATAAAAAAGGTCCATGATGGCAAGATAACAAGTTAATTTAAATGGTTAACAAATTAATTTATTAAAAAACTTACATTAAAAATTTCTTCAGTGATGGAAAGGAGACAGTTTAGAAGGAAATGAACTTTGAGATGCTAATGGTGATAGCATCCAGGAAACTTTCTATAGTTGTATTGTTTCATTTTGAGAGTTAATGGAACTTCAAGTCCAGTTCATAAGCTCCCTTGTTAGACTTTAGTCATGGTGGTATGTGTTTCTACAACATTAATGTCCTTTGCCGACTTGTTAATGTATCGTATTTTTCTACTGTTAGAGAGTCAGCAAAATGTTCTTTTATGTTGTATCCTTGAATCGGCATAATAGTGGTGTCTCTGAGATCTCTTACAGTTTACAATGGTCATAAGGTGTTACTAGTATGATTCACAGTTCACAGTGGTCTTGAGGTATCACTAGTACAACTCACAGTTCACAATGATCTTGAGGTGTCACTAGTACAACTTGCAGTTCACTATAGTCTTGTGGTGTCAGTAGTTTGACTCATAATTCACAATGTTCTTGAGGCGTCAGTAGTACAACTAGTAGTTCGCAATGATATTGGAGTGTCACTAGTACAACTCACAGTTCACAATGGTCTTGAGGAGTCACTACTATCGGGATTGTCCATTTTCCTTTGGGAATATCAAATATGGCTGAGATCAGAGAGGAGTAGTTGCAAGACTATTTAGAACATATCGAATCCTTGAACCTGGGACGAAGCCATCATTTATTTCTGGTGCAGCACATATTTCTTTGAGCTTCTGAGTGATTTCTGTCATTGTTATACCTTTATTTTACATTTACAGATAGATCTTCTTGTATGATTCAGAAAATCTTAAAATAACCTTGTCTTTTTTCATCACACCAGTCCTGATGATACTGGGTGATGGCGAGTTTTTTTCTGACAGTTAACACAGAAGATTAAAGATCTGATCTGTTGATGAGCTGCTTCCTGTTCCCAGAGTACATGGTTTGATTCATTTCACAATCATTTGTCTATTGTGTGACGCTTAGCAAGTCACTTAATCGGACAGTTCTCCTGGGTTGCCCCTGAAAAGGGGCACTTCTGTTCAGTGGGCTTACTAGGTCATCAAATGGATAAATTAAAATGGCAGTTTTTTTTTTTTTTTTTTGAAAACTGGATGTTTGAGTAGTATTTTTTTTTTTTTGCAAAGTTGTCCACAATTGCAATTATTGACCTGTTAAATGCAAGGATGATTTCTCCTTACTTGCAAGTTGCAGTTGTCCTGGAACATTTAAACAGATGTCTAGCAGACAGTGAAGGAACCAACACAAAAGCCAATCTGAGGAATACACAGAGTTACAAAAAGTGACAAATGAGCTAGTGATAAAGTAGTATATACTGGCTTGGCAGTACAAATGAATATCAAAGAATAGATGGGCCCAGTACTATGGATCTACCTTCTTTTTATATATCATGCATGGCAGTTTAGCAGAGACGATAAGGCTTTAGGATGCAAATAAATCTCATCCCACAGTACTCTGATTCCTTCAAGATCCTCTTACATACAGTGCATCTCCAAACAAGTTACTTAATAGGAAAAACTCCTGGACTGCCCCTGGAAAAAGTGTTTATTCCCAGTAGGCTGTTCTAGTTAACAAACAAAAGAAAATAATGGGTGGAATATTGTGCTGGAGACCTGAGGCTGGAAATGAGCTAAGGTCTAGTGGGCTATGGGAGGGGATAGGATTAAGTGGACTACTGGCAAATCATCTGTCGTACAGGGGAGGGTATGGAGGGAACCTCTGCCTGTGTAAATTCAGGTGGAGACCAGAGGACATGTAGCTCAGCAGGTCAGCAAAGGAGCAGAGTAATGGATGTGCTGACATCTTTGCACATCCCTTCTTTGTGTATATGTAATTTGACTGACCTCTGTCACAGAATAATGAGTCTTGGCTCCATTCTGTGGCTTTCCATTGAGTCCTTACTCCCCAAACTCTAAGATTCACACTGCAAAGCCAACTCCATGAGACATCAGGGGACTTGATTATTAAAGGGACACATCCAGGATTGTCATATAAGGAGCAACAGAGAGACCTAGGAAAGTAGAACAGACAGAAAGTGCAGGAATATAGCCAGATGGACAGCAGTAGGTCAGAGAAGATAGCTAATAAAAAATGTGAGCAGGATACTATAAATATAATACACAAATACTTAAAAGCAGAAACAACATGATTGAAAGCATGTACTTTGAAATATTGAAGTGCCAAAGCAGAGAACATCAAAACATCAATCCCAAAGGATTGCAACTCAGGAAAAACACAACTCGTTTTTTTTTTTTTGCAGGGGTCAAGCCCTCCTGCATTTCTCTACAGTCCTTGATAATTATATATACCAGTTGTGAGAGCACACAACAGCAGGTAATGGGCAAAGTTCCTTTCCCCTCCAGTCCAAGACCTCCCACAAAGTAACAACAGCAGAAGCAATAACATGATTATATGATAACTTCTGCTGACATTAAAAACATTCAATGTTACAAACATTTGACTACATGGAAGGATTCCAGTTGAAAGCATTCAATATAGACTTATTTGGCAGCTAGAATAAATCTTTATTAATATTTGCAGATCAAATGTGGTTCATCTAATAATGCTGTATAGTTGAATTTATCAAGATGTCTGAGCTATTCCTTCTAGAATCCAAATTATACAGTTTTTAGGGGCAGCTCTAACTATTTGTAGGAGAAACCAAGTGACAGAGTCTGGGTAAATGTGATATATAATGAATTTTTCCATGTTGTAACAGGTGTAGATAGGATGCACATATATTTTTAAATACCCCCATGTGACTTTAAATTGTTAGAGGCATAATTTCAATTGCACTGTAGGTATCCAGAGGAATATGCACTAATAGCTCAGTATTCTGTGTATATAAACAAGTAGCTGATGTGCTGATTCAACATTTGTAGGTTGAGTAATAATGTGTAGCTGCATGGCGTTAAAATACAGAGGTAGATATTTAATCCATGGACTTTTATGGAGAATTCATAGAAAAAAGGTAGTTTCATATTTAACAATATTACAGTTCATTCACTACATTTACCATACACTATGACCTAGATATTCTTCATTACAACAGACAAGTTGCTCTACACAGGGCCCACAGTGCTAACATGCAATTATGCACAATCACATTTCTCAATACAAGTAACATATAACAGTTTATTAAAAGCCTTTATACTCAAATTTGCTTATGGTAAAGACTTTGACATTAATGTATTCCAATGCCTGGGGCATCACATCTAAAAGATGCCAAGCCAGATTTTGTATTGTAAGTAGGAACTTCAAAATCCAGTAAGTAGTACTTTGTAAATCCTGATTACAGATGAGTTTCTTTGAAAGTGTTGGTATGCGTTAAGTCATTTTTAGATGTATCACTTTCCACAACAAATGATAAAGACATTTTGTGATCATCAGTCATGAAGTGAGCAGTGAAGCAATGAATATAAAAATATAACAATATTTTACAAGGTGTAACCATTTGTATGGCTTTGTAATAGATCAGAACAATAATTTTTTTAAAAAGTTTTACCATATTCAGTATAGCATGGGTCAGCTTCAGAGGATCATGCTAAATGATTTGATAGCCTTTCTTACTTTATGTGATCAATGATAATCAATTATTTTAAGCCACACACATAAAGAACAAGGCCCACAAAGAAGTCAGTGAGATGTTTGCTTCAATTATACAAACTGCTGTAGAATGCAAGCTGGATTTATTATTTACTTTTTCTAACCGCTGAGTACTGTGACGGTCAGCAATGCTTTAAAGGCATAACCACAGTGTCACACTGTAAAAAAAAGAACAAAACAGAAATTTATAACACATGGTTATCGGTTATCATACATTCAAAGGCTGGAATGTATAAATAAATTCAGTAGGCATGAAATGGTAATACCATTATTACATACACAGCATAGTTACAGATACAATAACTTATGTAGAGTAAATTAAAAACAAATGAAGATTATAAGATAAGTCTAAGGGCAAACTCAGTTACTGACAAGTACAATGGATTTCTCACCGAGTAATTAAATAAATCAGTGTAATGAATACCATTTGACTTGAGCCAGATTTGTTTGCAAAACATTCGTGATCAGCAATCATTTCTGCAATCACTAGTGTACAGCTGGACATTTTTTCCCCTGAAGATCAAATTGCAAGTGTACTTCACCTTTCTCTGCGATAGTGCAGCCTAATATTTTATAAATTAAAGTGTGTGTGTGTGTGGGGGGGGGGTGCAGTGTTAATAGAAGCATCACACCTTCAGATATAGAACTCAAGAGTTAAAGTCAAGATAACAGACATCAGCAGACTGACAGAGCTAGAAGAATATATGGTAGTCATACCTGCTGACCCAAAAAAATGAGCTATTGAGCTCAACAGGACAGAAAAAAAGATTCCAATTTGAGCTTTATAAATGCTGACACTACCAGAAAACTGAAGATTTACTACTTGGCTAAGCTTCTGGTGTCATTCTAAGGGGATCTGCTTGGGATGACATGGTTGACAGACCACAATGCTTTGCCACAGATGGCCTGCACCTGTTGCCCCTGAGATTCCAGATACTGGCTAAGGCTCTTGGTGACCCTATAGTGCCTAATTTTAGGCAAGGTTCAAATAACAAATTCACCACCATAATAGGAACAGGCAAGCAAAAACTGAGGGTAATGCTATTCAATACTAGAAGTCTAAATCTCAAAATACACTCACTTGAGGCACTCCTTAAAATGGAGAACATTGATATCTATGCAGTGACTGAGACCTGGTTCAAGGCTCCAGAGAGCAGCCCTGCATTATCAGGCTATAACTCATACCACACTTTTCTGCCATGTAACCTGGATCGAAACACCAAAGGAGGAGGTGTGTTCATATTCATTAAGGATATCCACACCTCCAGGCTAGTTGCTCAACATCATGCATCCACGGTTATCCAAGTGTAACTAACTCTGGGCAAAACTGCAATCCAAATTGTGGCTTGCTACAGATCCCCCACCATGCCCCAGGATTCCCACTCCTCTTTTCTTGATGTACTGGAAAATATTAGGGTTCAACCAAACACCCCAATAATGAGCGACTTCAACTACTCCACCATTAACTGGGAAAACTACTCGTGTACCAACTCCTTAGCTCAGTGCTTTCTGGAATTCATAAACTCCAATGCCCTGGATCAACTTATCCACACCCCCACCAGGGGCAACTATATCCTAGACCTAGTCATTACCAACATGAGTGAACAGTGTTCCACACCTGAAATCAACTCCTCGTTGGTCCGATCCAACCATAAGCTAATCACCCTTGATATCCACATCCCGCCCCCACCCCCCATTAAAGAAACCACAGTAAAAAACATTCTCCGAAGCCGACTTCATGCTTCTTAAGACAGAATTGGTGAACTTCATGATGCCCATGCAGATGGACAATGCAGTTACAACTGCTGAATCCTACACAAATGCACTCTATAAGCACTTACACGAGTGCATGGATCGTGCTATCCCAAACAGAACCAAGACGCTATCCTCCAAAAAAGGGAAGCCAATCTGGTGGTCCTCTGTCATAAACAAACTGTACAACAGAAGGAAGAAACTGTTGCAAAAGAGAGTAAAATCCCATGAGTGGAGGAGCTCCCTGGTCAGCCTCAGTAAGAAGCTGAGATCCCTTATAAGATCCTCCAAAACTAGCTATGAAAACAAAATCGCCACTAATTCCAAGGACAACCACAAAGCATTCTATAGCTATGTCAAGAATCTCGATGGCAACACCCAGATCTGCTCTGAGTTACAGCACAAAGGCAAGAAAATTGCAGAACCAACTGATATTGCCAACATCCTGGCAGATAGGTTCAGTGCTAACTTTACCCCCCCCTCACCCCCTAAAGGGCCCATATCTATACAGGAAGAATGCAGAGTCCCTGTAATCACAACTACGCAGGTAAAAGCTGCACTCTCTAAAGCCAAAAACAGAGCATCCATGGGACCGGACAACATCCCATGCTGTGTTTTTCATGAACTTCAGAACGAACTGGCTCCCCACTTAAGCACCATGTTCAATAATAGCCTTGCATCAGGCTTTGTGCCCACTGAATGGCGCACAGCAACAGTTATCCCACTCCACAAAGATGAAGCTACCTCTGATCCCAGGAACTATCAACCTATTAGCCTGACGAGTCTGGTCTGCAAGGCCATGGAACGTATCATCATGGAACTCATAAACAAAGACATTGGTAACCTCCAAACTCTGCATGCCACCCAGTTCGAGTTTGTGAAAGGCAGATTATGCCTCCTGAACCTGATCAATGTCTCTGAGGCAGTCACCAAAGCCGTAGATGAGAGTAAGGTGGTTCATACAGCCTATCTTGACCTCGCCAAGGCTTTCGACACCATCCCCCATTCTGGAATTATAGCTAAACTCACTAAACTAGGTATAAATCCCTATGTCACAAGATGGGTTGCCAACTGGCTCACTGACAGAACCCACACTGTAAAAGTTGCTCAAAGCAGTGACAAGTGGAGTACCACAGGGTTCCGTTCTGGGACCTCTCCTGTTTGGTATCTACTTCTCTGAAGTACAGGCTAACACAGAAGGCCTCTGGCTACTGAAGTTCACAGATGACTGCAAACTAGGAGCCATAGTCAAGTCCCCAAATGATGTGGACATCCTACAGAAGGGCCTTGCTGAGACAGATGCCTGGTGTCAGAGCCATGGCCTCAAGCTCAATGCCAAAAAGTGCAGTGTCATCCCCTTTGGAAACCTCTGTACCCATGAACTACCACATAGGCAGCAATCTACTTAACACCGAATGTGTGATAAGAGACTTTGGGACCCAGGTGGACAGTAGTCTCTCCTTTGATAGTCACATCACCACAGTAGTCAGGAAGTCCTTCTACGTGGCACACCTCATCATAAAAGGGTTCTCATCCAGGAAAAAAGAGGTCATTGTTTCCCTCTACTCGACACTCATTAGACCCATTATAGAGTACAACGCCCCTTTTGGAATGCACCTCACAAGACATCTGCAGCAGCTGGAAAGGCCACAGAAGTACCTCACAAAGAGGATTACTGGCCACAAACAAATGCCCTACACTGACCGCCTCAACAAACTCCAGTTTTACTTCATCGCATATCACCTACTACTCTGCAGCTGCAGGTACTAGAGAGGGTGTAGGTACTGATGCTGGCCAAGTTGTATACCCATTTTTACTCAGCTTGCATATTGGGTCCAAAGAGGTCAGTGGCTCAAGGAGAGAGGCCCTACCTCATCAAAGTGATTGCGTTCCCCAATTCTTGTTCCCCATGGCTACTTTCAGCCTTTTGGGTTCCAATTCCTTGAGATCTCACATCAGGGCATATGTTCTCACCAAGGTAAAAGACAAGATTACCAAAGGGGAGTTTATACATATCTTTGACCTAGTGGACATTGAGGGAATTAAGTACATCTCGGATTCCAAAAACACATCTAACAAGGACTTGATGGCAGCCTTAGTGGCCATCAGGAAGAAGGCATCAGGCAGGACACTGGTAAGGAACTGTGATCTTTGGTCTCTGAGTTTTGTAATGTTTATGAGGTGATCACTGAGAAGGTCCCCAGTCAGGCTCTGCCTTTATTAGCCTACTTTGTGGCCATAAGGTAAGCCCATCATGTGGAAGGGGGTTCTGGTTGGCCAAATTATGATCAGTGTTTTAGGAAACTGAAAGCTCTTGATAAGTCCCTCAGGTGGAGGTTGATGCATTCTGACATGGACAAGCCATCTGCCACTGGGATTAATGGAGGAAGTGGTAATACAATGGAAACAAAGTTTTCTGGGCCTTCAACCATGATAATTGCATTCAGTCTGCTTGCAAATATAGCCACTTGTGTTCAGGATATGGAAAAGGTGAGCCTGTCTCTAAGTGTTGGGGGTTAGTAGCCAGGGACAGGTCCATTTTCCTGCTTCTCAGGCAGAATGGGAGATTGGGGAGTGTAACTTTAGCATACAGCAGCAGGCTCATTCCCCATTTGCCTAGATAAATTGACCTATCTATTGTCAGCTTATCCAGATCAGAGGGCAGCAGCCACTCTTATTAAAGGCTTCTCCAAGGGCTTTCCTATTCTTTCCGCAGTTCTATTACATGTTAAGTTAGTTAATAACCTGTCATCCATCAAGAGACATGAACAAAATGTTGATAGAGAATGAGCGATCAGCTGTCAGGATAATTGGTCCCTTTTCCACCACCCCATGGCCTGGTTTTAAAACTTATCCCATCGGTCTGGTTCCCAAGAAACAGGAAGGTGATTTCAGATTGATTTATCATTTGTCCCAGCCATCAGGGAGTTTAGTCAATGATTTTATTGACAGCGAGCTGACCAAGATACATTACTCCTCTCTGGATCAAGTAGCAAAGGTCATTATGGGCTATTCTGACCCCTGGCTCTGCAAGATGGACATACAGTCTACTTTCCATCTTATCCCTGTGAGACAGCAAGATTGGCTTTATTAAGGTTTTCAGTTTGACAGTAAATATTTTTTTGACACTGTAATGTCAATGGGGTGCTCTGTGACTTGTGCATTTGAAGTATTTAACACAGCATTACACTTGTGCTGGCAACAGCAGACACGCCTCCATTAAACAGTCTGCTACTTAGATGATTTTCTGATAGTAGAGGAGAGCCAGGATGGTGCTTTAGAGGGTATGTCTATTTTTATGGGGCTTTGTTCTGAGTTAAGGGTACCACTGTTCAGTGATACATCAGAAGCCCAAGCCAAATCTTGATCTTTCTGGGTTTGAAAATTGATACCATTGATAATTCTTTCAAGTTTCCTTCGCTCAAACTTCAACAAGTTCAGCAGTTGCTTTGGAGGTTTTGGGGATCCATCAAATCTCGTGCTGGGGAAATCATGCAGCTACATGGTTTGCTGAACTTTTCCTGTAGGGCAATTGCTCTAGGCAGAATATTTCCATGGTCCATTTCTGGTTTGTTAAAAGAGAACAGACCCAAGCACTACTTTGTTCTGTTGACCAGACAGGTCAAGGATGAGCTTCAGCTTTGGTTCTTGTTTTTGAGTCAGTTCAATGGAGTTTCATTTTGCCAGTTCCCTTGGGCTACCTCCTCTGACCTTTAGATCTTCATGGATGCAGCAGGGGGAACTGGTAAGCGGGGGTTGCTTTCAACACAACTGGTTTGCCGAAAGGTGGCCGGAAAGCTGTTCCTAGGAGAGTAGTAGGGCATTACATTTTTGGAAATGTTTCCTATTTGGGTGGCAGTGTTGGTATGGAGGGACAGGTTACATAATAGGAAGATTGTTTTTCATTTGGACAATATCTTTGTTGTGCACACCCTCGATAAACTGCCCTACAGGTCTAAGTGGGTCCACTTAGTCATCAGGTTTTTAGCTTTGCTGAGTTTGAAGATTAATTTGTCATTCTCTTGTGTGCATGTCCTTGGTCCCCTTAACCCTGTAGCCAACAGTCTCTCACAATTTTAGTTTGCCAGTTTTTGCCAGTTGGCCAGGTATTCATCTCCAAAGGGAACTTCAGTTTCTAAAGGATGAGAAGAGTAGCAATATTGCTCTTGGCCAGCTCCTGGGCCAGAAATACCAAGAAGGTATATTCTTCATCCCTTCAAGTTTTCAAGGCTTTCTACAGTTCTTTGTTCTCTGGTCTCAAAACATGGGGGTGGTGCAGGTGTTACTTCAACTTTTAGTCACCAGATCCACCACAAGTGACTTACCTAAGACTCTTAGAGTGCACCTACCAGCTTTTGGATGGTTGGAGCACTTTTTGGGCCTCCAGAAAGTGTCAGGCCCTGAGTGATTGGAAGAGTGCTTAAGGGCCTTAAGAATATTCATGGGATTTCCATGGATTCCATAGAGCCTATTGAAAAGCAACTCCTTCCCCTTGTTCTTTGTGCTCTCTATAAGACATTGGGTGATTTTCATACATTTGCTGCAATAGCAGCTTTGTTCATGTCCTTGTATGCAGGTGCCTTTCGTGTTAATGAACTACTCCTTTACATTTGCTAGGAAGGCCTTGTTATCCATGCTGATTTTATACTGATATGGATAAAAAAATCTAAGATAGATCAAGCTGGGAAAGCTCAGCAGGTGTGATTGGACAAGGCCAATGTGTTGGCCATTTGCCCAGTGCATTGAGTCAGATTGCTACAGAATATCACTCCCACAAGGAGAAGGTCAGGCCTGGTTTTCATGCAGTCTTTGGGCAGGACTTTTGGCCAGGTAGAGATCACTTTGCTTCTTATGAAAGCCATGGCAGGGCAAGAAATTTATCCACAGGGTTACTCTTTGCATTCCTTCAGGATAGGTCATATCTCTGACTTGGCCATGAAAGGGCATTTTGTCAACATCATTCAAAAAATGGGAAGGTAGGTGTCTGATGCCTTTTTGTCTTACATCAGGCATTGATTTTTATTTCTGTTGCAAGAAAAGTATTCATTTGGCTCTTTGGCCATTTTTTCATTGGGAGAGCTACACTACAATGCAAACTTTGGCCCACCTGGCTGGCCATTTGCCATTCAAGTTCTTTTGATCTTAACAGTTGGACAGTTTATTGTTTTGGTTTTCCTGGCCTCCTTTAGTTTCAGTTCTGGGATAGCTGGCATAAAATCACCATTGAGAAAGCCTTACCCAGATTTTTGGTAATTTACCTCAGGGGGTAATGATTTAGCTCAGGCACCTAAAAAAATCCTATTGGCAAGAATGCTGTCTAATGTGTACTGGGTACAGAAGTTGTATCCAATTTTGTTTATGTTCTGGTCTGCTATCATCCTGAGCCTTTATTGGAAAGGCTCTAGAAGATCCAGTACTATTGAGTGAGCCAGGCATTTCATCAACCATAGAGTTATGTGGGCCACTAGTCAAACTTGATTTAATGAGATTCAGCACAAAGATCTTAGCAGCCTAGATCCTGATTTTTATGATTCAGACAATCTTTATTTGAAAAACATGGGGTTTGATTTGTTTAATTTGGATAATGTTTCTACTACTAAAGAGTTTTTTAATGCTTAATTTGATTCCCCCATGACCCAGACTCTCCCTTTCAAGGCCAGCTGTTGGGGTGAATGGCATGGCACATGCCAGGTTGGTGGCAGAGCTTTACCCTTCCCCTTGTTTTCTCCCATGTTCCTGTTCAGTGGCCTTAACTCTTCTTAAGCTGGACCCAGATTTTAACAGTGGCCTCATCATGTTTATGTGGCTTGTAAGGATGAGTAAAATGGGTTTGCCACCAGGTCTGAGGTAGCTTGGAATACACACCAGGTTCTGTAATGGCAGCCGAAACAGGCTGGGTGATGGCAACCAGCTTGAGTTAATGGTTTAATGGTTATTGGTTTATATGCTGCATCTGAATTATTGCAGGATCATTAATGGTTGTCAATGACATTTATTTACTAAAGGGTCACAAAGTCAATGTGAAGTGGTTTTTCACTCAGCTCAGTGGACAATTCCAACTTACCTCATAGTGTTGCACTGTCCACAAGCACATGAGTCATTGGCATAGGTGTGATAAGGTGTACTCCCTTATTAAGGGAAAGCTTCACCTCCTCTTGGCAGATCCAACAGCAGGCCCAATGACTCTTCTTCCAAAATCCTCATTCCCCAGGTCAGGCAGCAACCTTATGGCTGCACCCCCCTTGTTTTCCACCCTGTTTCTGTTCAGCAGCCTTGGCTCTCTTCAAGTTGTACCCAGATTTGACTGGTGGCCACATCCAGGGGTTTGTGACTTGAAAGGATGAGTTAAATGAATTTGCTACGAGGTCCGAGGTAGCTTGGAATATGCACCAAGTTCTGTAGTGGCAGCCAGAACAGGCTGGGTCATGTCATTAATGGTTTAATGGTTATTGATTCATATGCTGAATCCGATTTATTGTTACATCCTTAATGGTTGTAAACGCTGCTATTTCATAAAAGGTCACAAAATCAATGCAGTGTGGTTTTTGACTAGGCTGAGTGAGCAATTAACTTTATTGTTTTTTTCTCATATAATTACTAGACTCACACAGAGTTGCTGAGTTAGAATTATACCTCTGATCTTAGCAGCATAATTCTTTTTTTGAGTTTGGATCACCACTGTACTCCTCCCCTCTAGTATCACAGTATTTCACACACAAGTGAATCCCACTGCTATCTGTTTTACTATTTACTATAGTTATATAACAAAAATACAGGACTAGATTTTTACATTGTTATTTGACACTATACCCATCACACTGCTTAACAGCCTGAAACACAATGGTTTTGTACTTAGAGAAAACAGCACCAATCACAATACAAATGCAAACTATGTATGTACCACTGTACCAATGACTGTCACCAAATGTGATCTGTTTATGTGCTCTTGCATTATTGCCTTCATTATAATTTACATGGGTTTAAAAGTATATATTGCTTGTTACTTACATGTATAACCTGAATCTGATGAAGCTCTGATGAGAGTGAAAGTGCTCATATTTTGTTTTTACTTAATAAGCCATGGGTTAAATAAGTAATACCAGCATGAATCCTGTTTGCTTGTTTTTAATACAAATACAGAGTTATCTTTAACATGGATCTACCCTTAGTTTTTATAACAATAATCTATTTTAGCACTTCATATGATGATATTGCTCCTGTACAACTAGTTTTCCCTTGTTCTTGGTATGTATATCTATATGTATCTCTCTCTCTCTCTCGCTATATAGATATATATATATATATATATATATATATATATATATATATATATATATATATATATATATATATATATAGGGTCTACCTGAAAATGCCAAAAGTGCACAACGCCGATGACGAGAACACCGACACCGGAAGATCGACAACGGAAAAGACCGACAGTTGAGAATCCCGAAGCTGAGAACACCGACATGTTAAGTTAAGTGTGCAATAGGGACGGACGTTAGGGTCAAGATGTGGGCAAGGTAAGTGTGTGATAGTGATGGATGTTAGGGTAGGGTGCGGGTCAGGTAAGTGTCCAATAGTGATGGACTTTAGGTTTAGGGGCAGGTTAAGTGGGTTAGGGTGCGGGTAAGTGTGTGATAGTGACGGACTTGAGGGTTGGGGCAGAATAAGTGAGTTAGGGTTAGAGTGCAGGTAAGGTAAGTGTGCGATAGTGACAGAGTTAAGGATTAGGGGCGGATTAAGTGAGTAAGGTTAGGGTGCGGGTAAGGTAAGGTAAGTGTGCGATAGTGACAGACCTTAGGGTTAGGGTTTGGGTTAAGGTTAGTGCATAGATAGTTGTGTATGTAAGGTTTAGTGTAAGTTTGTAAGGTTTTTGGTGTGCTTGTGTTGTGTGTGTGTTTTTCGGGAAAGGTATTTGTTTTGTTGATTGTCGGGATTTTGGTTTGTCGGGCATGTGAAGTTTTGTGTTTTTGAACTTTCTTTTTTTGTCATTTTTTTCGTGTCGTTTATTTCGTTGTTGGTGTTTTGGCGTGTCGATGTTATCAGGTAGACCCATATATATATATATATATATATATATATATATATATATATATATATAAAATAAGTAGATACATTAATAGAGCTGTCTGTCTATTGATAGATATAGTGACAGAGAGAGTGTTGTGGGAAGGAGTTCATATAAGGCATTTCCAAGTAAAGGAAAATGGCATCCATTAACCTATTTTGCAAGACAGATTATGATGCCTTAATATGTCAATATTATGCAGTCATTATTTGTCAGGGAGGTGGAGTCCCAGCAAAATGTATAGTCATCCACCACCTACATGGAGTATGTATCACAACACAAACATGACTTTATAGATGTTCTGTTTTTCAAAACATGAATAAATGTCCAGCAGAAACCAAGCTGGGTATGACAGAAACAAAAGGATTGCTACGGGAATAAAGCCTACTAACACACAACAAGTATAAGTTCAATTAATTAGATCAGTTGGCTTTTTTCTGCCTTAGTATACCACAGCCTTAGAATTGCTTATGCACATTTGCTGTAACACGAATGCAGAATAATTGCATAGCTCAGTCATATTTACTACCTATCCACCTGCATTTCTCACATACTTCTAATTCTGCCAGAAGGTAATATATATATATAAATGGATGTCTACTTTGGAAGCTTTAAGTTTCAAACCTTTGAACTTCACATTGAACTTCACATTGTTGAGACTTGTTTTAATATTTAACGGTTGGTATTTTTGTTGTTTAACATTCTGATATATTTTTAGGGATGAAAATGCTTGACTTAATTTTAATAAACTCTTTCATGGTTTTTGGATACATTATTATTTCCAGATCCTTGTCGAGAGATTTCATTCTACTCCTGTTGACCTGAGTGCCTTTTGTTTATATTACTGGATGAATTGAAAAACACTTTTCATGGTGTCACCTTGTTTTAATGGCTCATGATTGTTAATGTTCCTATAAAGCTGGGTTATAAGCCCACATCATATATGACATATGCTAAGATGTGGAATGAGGAATGTGTGTTGCACATGTGTGCTATAAATTTCATGACATATAAACAGCACTTGCTACATGTCACGTATGTTTACTATAGAAACCCAAAAAGCAATAAAAGACCGCAAAAATAAAACAAATGACTGTAAACCAAATCTACTACTCGAGCAGGGTAGCGTTCTACCAAAACAAGGACTTCCACCAAGTTGGAATTATTCAAGACAGTTTATGGTAGCACAATCTCCATAAACCATAAAACACCAGCAGGTTGTAAGGTTAAGCGCTTTCATCTGAATGTAAAACAGACTTCTTCAGAACCATTAATTACAAATTAATTGAACCTTATAAAGCCGTTTTGGTGCCAAAATGAAAAAAAAAGAGAGAAAAATCCTTGCAATTTAACAATAAATATAAAAGTTTTTTAAAAAATACTGTACTTAATTACTTAATAAAACAATAATTCTTATTAAAAACATGTAAAGATTTTATGAAGTATAGTATAGTATATTATGTGTTATATAATGTAATTCCTACTGCTCAATATTTAATTAGTACATACAAAAATATATATAATTTATCAAGTATATCAACTTTAAAAACTTTGACCTTAACAATATATACTGTATAAAGTGTAACAATGAATGAAATACTTGCTGTGTATATCTTTTTAACCACAATCTACTAATAAAAAAGGTTTTATACTGATACTATCATTGAGACCAGGAGAGATCGTGGCATCACAGAAAATTTGCCACTCACTCTCTTTCTGTGCCAAGAAAACTTTCCAATTACCACCACAGGCTGAGATATCCACTTGGTCAATAATAGAAAATGTAAATACGTGATCTTCCCCTTTATCCAACAGATGCTTACTTAATACATTTTTATTGTCCCCTTTTTTTATCTTGTATAGATGTTCATAAATACGTGTTTTTAGTTTCCTTTCAGTCTTGCCTATGTAATAGGCAGGACAAAGTAAACAGGTAGCAAGATAAACTACTCTTTGGGTGTTACAATTCCCTTTTCTGCAATGACACACTGTTCTCAATATATTGTGTAGTTTGATAGTCTTGTTCTCATTAATATGTTTGCATTGGCTACAGGTACCACATTTCCTGGTTCCACTCTTAATCTGAGTAGATTTTATTTTAAAACCACCCTCTAACATCCTTTTTAAATTAAAAGAAGTTTTACAAACAGTAATGGGCTTACTCACTGAAAGTGAACTATTACCTTCCAAGGTGTTAATCAATTCCCAATGCCTGTTCAGAATCTCCTTCACTAAATTAGTATAAGGGTTAAACATGATGATACATACTGTCCTATTGACTTCTCCACCCTTCTTTCCATTTTTATCTAAATCGTGATTGTTAATGTTCCTATAAAGCTGGGTTATAAGCCCACGTCATATATGACATATGCTAAGATGTGGAATGAGGAATGTGTGTTGCACATGTGTGCTATAAATTTCATGACATATAAACAGCACTTGCTACATGTCATGTATGTTTACTATGCTTATCTGTAAATGATGGTAATACGCAATGGATATATTATTTTGAAAAGCAATAGAATGTATGTGAGGGGTATTGCACTGACTAATTTAGATGCTGATCTGTCACTAGGCATACCACATGTATATTTCATGATATGAGCAGCTTACCTGTTTAAACATGACTTTAAGAAATAGACTTGAAAATTTTTCTTCCATAGGAAATATGATATAATTTTGGATGCACTGCTTCAGCATGGCAGTAACTTACTAGGATGGACAGATGATACATTCCAGTGGAACAAATTGTGGAGGGACATCACTAACATGGTGAATACTGTGGTTGGGCATACCCACTCACGTGAGGCCTGTCACCACTAGTGACCTGACATGATTCTCCATGAAGTCAACATACTCCACAAAAACTTTCCAGATGGATGGGATAGTACCTTCAATAATGGTTCTATTTATTAGGATAGAGATAGGGTAGGCAATAACTTTGGCTGCAATTTGAAGGTATTTAGAAGGTAAGTGGTCTGCTGAGGGGGTAGAGGGTTTGAGTTTTTGAAGGATGGTACAGATGAGGGATGTGGGGACAGGGTGGCGTTGGAAAGTGGGCAGTGAGGTATGTGAAGAGGAGGGCAGATTAGAGAATACATGAGGTAGAGAGTTAGCAAGTGACTGGATAGCTTCAGTAAGGAAGTTATTGAAGGAGTCAGCAATTTGTTTGGGAGTGTCAAGGGTAATTTCAGATGGGGTTGGTGTTTTAGAATTGCCTGGTTGAATGAGTCTATTGATACCTGACCAGAATTTCTGTGGACTTTGATGGTTGGTATGGTGAAGTCGGAAGAAGTTTTTTTTTGTCTGATATTATAGATGCTTTACTAGAGTTTCTAAGTTGTTTAAATTTGAAGTGATCAGATGGGTTTTTAGTGGTATGCCATTTGGCCCAGAATTTATTTCTTAGCAAAATTTTTTTCTTAGTTTCCTTAGTTAGCCATGGTGCTATTTTGGTGGTGTTCCTAAGGGTACAGGAAGGGGGCATGGTAGTCTAGGATTTCAAGGAACTTGGAAGTGAAGTATGCCACAGCTTCCTCAAGTTGGAGGTATTTTAATGGTGTCCAGTTGCATACACTCAGTTCATTTAGGAAGTGTTCTGGGTTGAAATGTTTATTTGAGCGAGTTGTTCTAAAAGTTGTAGGGCAGGGTATATTAAGCTTTTTCCTAATAATATAGGTTACGGAATGATCACTAAAGTCATCAGGCAGTATACCTACATTATAGGTTATGGACTGGGTATTTATTAGGATCCAATCTAGGGTGGTTTCTTTGTTGGTGGGTTTATGGGTGCGAGTAGGTGAGGTGATAATTTGGGAGAAGCCATATAGATTTATGTGATTAGTTGGGTTATCAGAATTACAGGTATTCCAGTCTATATTAAAGTCACCTGGCACAATGGTTTCCTATGGATAGTTAATGGACAGCCAGCAAAGAATATTTTCTAGGGAGCTGATGTTATTACCTGGAGGAAGATATGAACATAAAATGTAGATGGATTTGCAAGTATTTAGTTGTAGCTTAGTGATAAGAATTTCAGAGTTGGTATTGGATGGTGGGTGAACATCTAGTAGTGAAAGTTGGAGCCCTGCTTTGTATATTAAGGCCACACCCCCGCCCTTCTTGTTAAGGTGATCCACTCTTAAAATGTTATATCCAGGAGGGGTGATTTCATAGTCTTGAGTTGATGGTTTTAACCATGTTTCGGTTAAGCAAAGGATGTCAAAGTCATGTACATCCTGTAGGGCATGAAGGTGAGTAACCTTATTGTTCACACTTCGTATATTTAAGTGAGCTAAGAAGAGGAAGTTATGAGGTCTTGTAGGGGTGTGAGGGGGAGAGGTAGAAGGTCTACTTGGGGGAGCAGGACTAATATTGGTAGGGCCAGGATTGGGATGTATATCACCATCTAGTAGGAGGTGTAGGTGTAGTCTATATGTGTGGATTAGAGAAGGATTCAGTATATTATGTCCTCTCTTGATTAGGTGGTGTTTATAGTTAATATGGGTGACTCTATGATACTTTGGGAGGAAATAGTTGGTAGAAGATGCTATGTTTATGTGTTTAAGGCTGGCTGGAAAAGCAGGAGGGGATGTTTGTTTTTTGGGCTGGTGGAAGCTAGAGTAACTGAGATGTTCATAGGCAGTTAGGGTATAGGGAATGTAAAGGAAAGGAAGAATTGAAAATAGAAGTAGTGGTTTGAGGTAAGTTGATAAGGAAGGAATAGGCATTGTGCTGCTACAGTAGAGGGTGGAGAGTGGAAGGGTGAAGTGTGTGTTAAAATAGGAGGAGTGTCTTAGAAGATGGATAGCTTTAATGAGTTATGGGATGGGATAGGATAATGGTGTAAGTGTGAGTGGTTAGAGAGGTATAAGGTCAGATGCAGTGGAGGTGGGTGAGATTTGGGGGTAGGATAGCGGAGCGGAGGGAGCCCGCAGGGCGAACGGAGTGGGTAGAGCTAAGTAAAGAAGACCTGAGGAAAACAATCAGTGGAATGCTGACTACTAGAGGCAAGTTAGGAGGAGGTAGCTGAAGGAGGTAATAGAGGCAATGATAGTTTGAGCAGGTTGGGTAGATAAGAGAATTATGGTGAATGCAAAAGGGAAAAGTGGGACAGAATGAAACAAGTAAGGTAAAACTAGTTACCTAAGAGATTCTATTTAGAAGCTGAAGGCTAGGTGTGCAATGAAAAGGGTGCCCTCTAGTGGGTAAACACTGTACCGCTACAGTAGCTCATGGGTGGAAAAGTGGATTTAGGAGTAAGGGTGGGAAAAGTGATGTCAAGTGCAGGAGCAACAAGAGGGAAGGGAAGGGATGGAGGTAGAGGAGTACAGAGGAGTAAGGCTGCTGGCTATCCTGGCAGGGAAGGGAAAGTTTACTACCTACTTAGTTTAGAAAAATATATTTTACATACAGTAACAAACATACTTTCTGGCTTCCTTGAAGGGATGAGTTCAGGGAGAATATAGCCTCTATTCCTTGATATTAGGAAGAGACAGCAGGTACTATTTAAAGTAAGGAATCAAGGTTTTCAGGTAGGGCAGGTTATCAACCCTAAAACAGGACAGGCAGCTTGTCAGGCTGGGTAGACAAAGGGAGAAAGAAGAGAAAGTAGTGAAGAAAAAAGAAAAAAAAAAGTTAGCAGTTGAGCCAAGTAAAAAATGGTCTTAGTCAGTTAAACAATATAACAGAATACACTTTAAATCAATTTAGCTGTGTAACAGGGATGTGCAAAGAAAATAAACGTTTAGGTTATATCCGTCAGTTTCAACAATAGTACAGTGAGAGCTTATTAACCAGTAAGCAAATGCAAACAATTAGAATCACTATAGCAAATATAGGTAGAGTTTTAGCAGTTCAATACAGTGGATGCATGACTATAATGCAGATTAAATTCCATTCCATAAGATGTTCTGGTTTAGGGTCTAACACGCTGAGAATGAAACAGTACAAGATAGTAAGCAACTATACACTTTAACCCGATAAGTTAATTTCTTACCAGAAAGAACATGCTAACTATGTCAGCAAAAAGTTAGCTAGATTCTATGTTAATAATTAGGAACATCCATCTGGAAAGTTTCACATATCATCCCATTACATAAAGGTGGCAACTCAACAGAACTTTCAAACTTCCGTCCAATTGCCCTCCTCTCTCCCATAGCTAAAATCATGGAAAAATGCATCCACCATCAACTTTTAGACCACCTTCTTCAAAATAGCCTATTAGCCAGCTCCTAGCATGGCTTTCAACCTTTCCATAATACCACTACTGCCCTCCTTTCCTTCTCTGACCACATCAACAAAAATTGCAACAATAATACCCTGTCCTCTGCTATCTTTATTGATCTTTCCAAAGCATTTGACATGGTTAACCATCAGCTACTGTTGAATCTTCTCAAGTCCCTCTCATTTGATACTCAAGCATTACAGTGGTTCAAGTCCTACCTAGACAATAGGCAACAGGCAGTGCTATGGGAAAATACTCTATCCACCCACCTACCTGTCACCCTTGGTGTACCCCAAGGATCCATATTGGGTCCTCTTCTGTTCTCTATCTTTATAAATGATCTATCTATTAGTATCCCGCAAGCTGTAACTATACAATATGCAGACGACTCCACATTAATATCCTCAGCCACAGGGCCTTCTGAACTGAAGTCCCTCACCCAGAATACCTTTGAGCTTGTAGAAGAATGGCTTCTACAGCTGTCTCCTCCTTAACCCCAAAAAGACTAAACTCTTGCTGTTTACTCCTACACAAAAGTCCACCCTACTTAACTTCTCTATTAAATCTAAAACTGGTACTGTCATATTTCCTGACACTACTACCAAACTCTTAGGAGCAACTATTGACCACACCCTTAACTATGGCACTCACATCAACATCACAATCAAATCAGTAAACCAAAAACTAGGCTCCCACTACAAAATAAAGCCCTTCCTTACTCCCATAGCTAGAACTACTATTGCCCAAGCCCACCTTATCTCTACTCTCTTTTATGCCTCTCCTATATATACAAATCTATCCAAAAGCAACCTCCACAAGCTGGTAGTCTCCTACAATAATATTGCCAGATTTTCTACCAGCTCCCCTTTTAGAACCCACCACTGCCTAAATCGGAAGCAGCTTGGTTGGCTTGAATTGCAAAATCAAATTGTATTTCATCAACTGATTATTGCCCATAAAATCCTTTATCATCCAGAAAACATACCAATTCTCACAAGTCTAATCTGTCCATATAAAAATCTTACAAACCTACGCTCAGCCAATAAACTTCTGGTATCCATACATAAACCCAATAATAAAGCAGGATATTCCCTTTTCTCTAATACTGTGGGGAAAAGTTGGAACCTACTTCCCAGTGAACTTACATCTCTGTCTTCAACTACACTCTTTAAAAAGAAACTAAAACAATACCTTACAAACCATTGGCTATGTCCCTGTTCAAACCCTGACTAAGACTATCTCTCTCTGTTTTCATCATAATCAGTCTTCCCAGGTTTCTTACTCACTTTATTGCCACTTTAAGGCCTCTAACTTCTAGGTGCTTTAGTTGCTCTTATTGCACCTAAGAAGGATGTAATTTACCTCTTTCTGTCTCTTGATGAGTTTCTCCCTCTCCACGTACTCTCCCAATCCTGTTTTTAACTACCCTGTTCTTCTGTTCCTTACTTATAACTTTGTGATGGGAATCTTCCCATATCCTTCTGAAGGCTTTCTTCCCACAGTGTTCACAAAAAAAAACAACAAAGGATTATATTACCTTATTTTTGTTCTATTCTTCTGCTCCATCAATGTTTGCTAAATTACCTTAAACACCTGTTTTTGTCTAGCAACATATCTGTATCTGAAGTTTAATACTCTGTGTGTTTATCTGTTTTATGTGAAGCTTTTCTCCCCGGGCCTCTACTGAAAATGGACATATATCCAGTTAGACTAGCCTGGTCAACAAATGTAAAATAAAATAAAAATATGAGAGGGAGAGGAATGCCTCTGGTGTTGGACCACCTATACTTCCCATCGATGTAATGACAATATTCCTGGCCTCCCACCATACCACCTGCCAGGATCATTAAATTTCTGAGAGATGGATCGAGGCTGATGTTTCAGGAACAGGAATGCCCACTGTTCACAAGGACAACAGCATATTGCAATTGTCATTCATGGACATTCATTCATACATGTCCTATCAGCTTTTTATGCATGCCAAAGTGACACAACAACATCATGTTGTGCTGAACATCACAGCTGAGGGAAGACCCAGTAAGACTGATTACATTTTCTGTTACATGGACACTGGATAAGTGACACTGTAAGGACCATTTTTACTGATGGTCTTTTCACTTGCATAGGGTCATCCCAATCTGTCCATCATCGGCACACATCAGGTAAGTGTCTCTGTACTCAGTTAGGGGTATGTGTATTCTTGGCATATCACTGCCTAATGTTAACAGATATATGTACCCAATTGTTGCTTCTGTTTCACTTTAACCTACTGGTTCAACAAAACGACAAAGACAGTGGCTGTCATCCAAGGATTTCAGACCTAGTATGATAGTCTAAATAACTGCTGTACTGAGGTATTGTTAAACACCAGTGTGACCATAGATGTAATGTTGTTTTCTTCACCTGCATTGAGCCATCACATTTTGGACGTCATCATCATCATCATCATCATCATCATCATCATCCATGAGGTACATATCTGTGTACTCAGTTGATACTGATGGTATCCTTGACCTACCACTGCCTGATATTAAGATTGACATGTACTTAGTTGTTGCTTGTGTTCCATTTTAACCTGCAGGTTCAACACAACAGTGATTATAGTTGGTCTGCACTGACTTCTGAATTCTTCTCTAGTACCTGTTTTTATGTGAAGTGCCATCCAGTAAGTAAATATTCATGATGATTGATGGATAGTCATCCATACAATATACAATATCAAATTATATACTTTTTGATGCAAAAATGTTGTTTTTAAATTTTTATTTTGTTGGTGAAGAGAAGCACCTAAATATTTTCTCAGAGCTGAAAATCTCTACCATAATATTATGCAAGATTAAACCCATAATGCATCTCTACCTAAATTAATGTATAAACTACTATATTTCCAGTTAAATGCATCAGAAATAGTTTCATACTTCCTAGAAAGATAACTTGTCAACTAGTTCATGCAGATGAGACATATCAAATAAAGAATTAACTCATGATGTTGTAGTAGTGAAACAACAGTATAAATAAAAAGGATCTCCTCTATATAGATAAGTTATGTTGTTTACTTGTAATGTTTTACAATTATATGTAAATCACTGTTTAGTGCCTTCCATTACATCATTTTGTAAGTGTGTTTACAATGAAACATTAATAAAGAGCGGGACAAAAAAAGGCAAATCCCACATTGAAATTATGAGGAATGTAACAGAGAATGAAATTGAAATATATCAAGCAAGTTTGCAAGTGCATTTGTAATAACTTTTGCTTCCTATTGCAGTCTGCATGATAATATTGCAACCAATTTTTTCAAAAACATAAAGATTATATTGCATTGCTTAACTTTTATAGTTTTACTATTGTTGCATTTTTCTTTATAACTACAGCCACAAATGAGTGCCATAGCAGACATCAAACAATAATTTACAGACAACTCCACAGAATTATAAGAAGTTAAAAATAGCTTATTTCTAAAGAGGTGCTGCTTCTTATTTACATAGTGGTTTCACTACTACTAAATCATCATGTCAGTTTTCACTGTGGGGTGTTTCATCTCCAAGAACTAGTTGACAACTTATCTTTCTAGAAAGTAAGACACTAACCTGATGCATTTAACATGAAAATAAATGAATATATGCATTAATTTAGGTAGTGAGGCATTATGGGTTCAGTCTTTTATAATGTCATGGCAGGAATGTTCTGCTCTGATAAAAATATTCAGGGCAGAAAAATATTTTGTTTGGGGGGGGGCTATCCTTACCAACAAAATAAAATGCAAAAACACCACCATTCTTTTGCATAAAAGATGTATAATTTGATATTGTGTAAGGTAAGGACATTATAGCCAGCTCCAAAGATTTGTTAGTTACACTTGCTTTAGAACATGACCAGTGCTCTTTAAGGCTGTGATCTTTTTAGTTAGGAACATCTGGGGTCTTTCCAGTTGTTTGATATACCTAGCATGATATATTGTATTTGATGATAGGTCTGAGCAATGTGGAGTATACAGTAGTAACAACTTGTTTGTATCTAGATGAAATACCCTTTGCAATCAGCTGCATCAGGTAAAAAGATTTCCTAACCACTGATGTAACATGAAAATCACAAGTGAGGAAATCACCTATTTATGGTCTCTCCCAACACTTTCATTTTGAAGTATCTCTCACAACACTTTCATTTGGAATCAGGCTCTATTCTCCAAATTAGTTTGGCACTGTACATTGTGAAGGCTCCCCTATGTATGAAGCAGACCATAAAGTCCATTAAAATGAATTGGCTTTTCAGCATGGCAGAAACTCCACCTCTGTGTAGAAGGTGGTATTGCAGGCAGTACCAATGGGCCAGTTGAATTGCTTTTAGTGCTTAGTGTAACATACAGGTGAAGCTGTTTTGCAGGTATCCAGATTTCAAGGGGCCTGACTGGGTCTGCATACATGCTCAGTAATGAATAGTGTAAGCCAGCTCACTTTGCTATGTTTTTCAAAATATGTCCTGTAACTAGTGGCCCTTCACCTATGTCCCTCTTCCTGGACTTAGTGAAAGCAAGGAATGACAGCTATGCTGGCTATCATGCCTGCACTGAACTTTATGACCTACAGAAGGAATTGAGACACTGAATGGCCTCAAGGCCTTACAGCTTCACAAGAATGACAAAACTGGTGCAGCAGGCAAGATCCCTGCTTACAATTCTAGTTTAATGATACAGACTGAGCTACCCTGCCCAAGATCTTCAGCTGCAGCAAATGCATTGACTCCTTGGGTAGCCACATCAGGAAGGCTCTGCACTATGCACAAACTAGGTAATACAGTTCTTTAACCAAGGATGTTTCTGAATCACATTACTTTCTCTAGGCATGGCTGTTCCCCCCATTGAATTCAATACCTTGGTGTACCAAGGTGTTGCATTTGGAAATCCCAGCTTCAGGATGATGTCATCCTGGTTGGTAGGCTAAATTTTATCGTTCAAAGTATCAATAATCCATGGCAAAATGGACCTAACTGAAAGGGCTAATGCATTTACTTCTGACATTTACAAGCACTTAAACAGTTGCATAGAAAAGTCACTAGTCATCTACACTAAATATAATTGTAAATTCAAAAATAAACCTCTCTGATGGCACTCCTCTATTAATAAACTGTCCCCCGGATTCATGAAGCTCAGCGCAAAGCCAGTGTAAGGCCTGCGCCGGCCGTGCGGCATATATATGGTGTAGTAGCACCAGATGCATATTAATGAAGGTGCGCTGCCACCACATCCACGTGCATAGGACACGTGCACGAGTGCATTGGGCGTTACTAAGCTGTGCCCGGAGGCGTGTCAATGTCGGCTGTCGATGAGCAACCTAAACTGCTGAATATTATAGTCCGCCTGCAATAGTAATCGCACCTATCAGTGTCCGTGGATAATGAAACGTATGCAAAGCATGCAAGACAGTTCACGGCCACACAAAATGGAGAACCAAACAGAAATGCATGCAACACAATATGAGTTCCCGTCCATGGAACAAATGATATTTAAAATCATGTGTCCGTAATGTACTGCACTGTAAGTAGGTATACCCAGTGGAAGTGAACCGCATCATGTCATCACGCCACCAATACACACATCTAGCCCCATGGGCAGGGTCACCAGCAGTCCCACAGTGGTAGTGATAGTACACAGCTGGGCAGTTGTGGCCATAAAACAACAGTAAAGAAATCTGACAGTCCAAAATGTATACCAAACACACACAAACATATGTATATTAAAATGTCCTAAACACATGAACAGGAACGTAACCGGCACATACACATAGGATGCTATATGCGAAACTAGGATATCCAAAAGCAGAACCCATGCATGCAAATGCAATACGCAACAACCCCTGTATATCACATAACCCGCACCCATGTCCGAATGTCCACCAAATCCAGCTACCAGCCTTGCGCATCCGTACACCTACACATAGTGAGTATTCCCCATATGTAGTAGGAAGTATCATCCTAGGCAGTGTCTGGATTGCAAATATGTATCCCACGTTTGTAAACATCCCATCACAGTTACGTAAATCCAAATGCCCGCGCGTTCAAGTTTCGGCCAAATGTGTGTACATCCCACGTGGGATAAGTAACCTGTTGAAACCTCAGAGTTGTTTACACACCACGGTGTCTAGTACTGTACACATCTGGACAAAACATGTATGCGTAGTCACGGTACTGTTCAGTTTCTAGACAGACATGCAAAACATACTATGCAGGATGGAACAATTGTCCACCATGCAGGTCTCCCCACTAGGGTTGCCACCTGTTCAGATGCCCAAGGTGGGACATCCATTGTAGAAATGTGAGAATTTGCAGGATAAAACATACCCCTGGCCAGTGCAAAGGACAGAATTACACTTGTATGCCAAGATAAAAGCTTATTTCATAGCATTTGAATAGCTTATGCTATCCCAAATAATAGTTATGTGTTCCAGATACAAAATACCTGTATCATGCAACTAGTAAAGAAAATAAGAAATATACTGTTGTCTTAAAATCACAGGACATTTGCCATGTCTTAGGTTTCATCGCAGGACACAACTGTCCAAAGTGGGACTTCCCCTCGCAAAGAGGAACAGGTGGTAACCCTACTCCCCACTGAATTATCGACAGTATATATTCAACTCAATCACACCACCTCTCAACCTATTACAGCAACAAAATCTGGACAAAGCCTAAAAGGATGGGTTGACAAATAGGGACAGATGTAATTACTGCTCTCACAAACTTCGAAAGTTCACAGAATAATAGTATGTACATTAGCATGAAATGTTGTGAAGGATGTGGGGTAGTTCCCGAGTATTACAGAGGTCCGTACATTTATACTGTAACAAACCTTCACATATGTTGACTGTACTACTGCATACCTGTAGTTAATTCATAGTTAAGTCATGTGCAAAATAATAATCCTCGTATGAATGAATACAGGAAATAGTCAAATGTGAATGGGAACACCACTCACCATGGATTATGTATTGTAACCACCCCCACCCATATTATGTATTGCCAACATTAAAAGCTGCTGACAGGTGCCCAAACACCTGTGTCTGTAAACACAGATAAAATATTTAAAATGGACAAACCCTGTCCATGTGCTTTGTCTGACATTTGAACACGGTCAGGGCAGTTTCGTTCACCAGGCGGACAAGCCTAAACCCAGATCACCACATGAACACCCTGACAATTAAAGACCTGTATGTGTCAGGACTATAAGCCTTGGGGTTCTGAATATCCCTGCAGTGATTAAATATGCATCTTGGGTCCAGAGCAGTAGGGAATAGGGAATGTGTAACATGTAGTACCGCATTTTTCCCAGCAGGAGAATGGATGCCTGTGTCGTAAGTGAAGCAGTGAGGCATATGTTAATGTAGCTATGTACTATGGGTATGCATATAAATGAGTCAGAACACCAAAAGTATAGTGGTTACAGCATCCGGCCAATGTGAATGCAGTACCGGTTCAACTACGACTACAGCACATATAATGTGAAAGTGTAATGAATGTGTCTGTGCTGTACAGACAGTTAAATATGAAAAGGTGAACGTGTGTTTCGCATACGTCCGTTAACCGGATTACAGATAATTTACTGGTACTGTCACAAGTAGTAAAGCCCATGTAAGCCCAAAGACTTAGTAAACATATGTAACCCACAATAAGGATATGCATGTTTGCCTGCACGTAACCCACAATAAGGAAATGCAAGTGCACCTGTGCGTGTGTGATCCGCTCACAGCATAGTAAATGAATGCTGTTTCCCCCACGTTAGATATACATGTCTCAAACCTGTTAACCCTGTAAAGTATGAAACCGGACAAAGGCATGCAAACTACCGGTACAAATAGGGACAAACCCCAGATATGTGCCAGAACAAACATAGAAAGTGGATAGAATAACGGGTGTGTCAGTAGCATGGATTCGCTGAAGGGTATGCAGTCGTAACCTGAACTGTGTGCCAGTATTTCCCACCGTAAGTCTCAAATGAAATGCCACTACATTGCCAGATAGACACAGGTTTATGTAAAACACACCGAAGATAAAGAGGCAACCAGCTGTACACTCTGCGACAATCTGTACAGTGGAAAGGTATGGTATGGATATAGATATATGTGTATACACATAATCCACAGACGTAAACCAAAACAAGTTATGAAATGAGGATTGTACATGTATATATGTATACACAACAGACATATGTCCCGTAGATATGACATATGTACATAAATAGGCCACGTTATAGCCAATATAGGTAGACAAACAAACATGCACAAAAGGTGAATAAACCGCTGCATTCCAAACCATTGGCCAGAAAGTGACAGTCCAGCAAGTTCTACACTTTAAACATGCATATAGGTGTCCTTTTCAGGACCCAAAAATTGATCCATATGTAGTGTCAACCGACATTGACTCAAAATAAGTGACCTCAGCAAATACGATATAGCTGTACATGCAACAGTAGCAGGTGCAAGGGTGATGACACATGTGTCGATAGAATGTATGACATACAAACTGATATCCGGAGAGTGGGGAGTGCATATAAGTGTCTCCACACTTCAGTACCGCTCACATTAAACATGTGTAATGGGTACTGTAGAGGGTTGTCAGGTATGGGAATCATGGGTATGCAGAAATGGGCCTAGGTGTTGTTTGGCAGAGATTTCGTAGGCCCGCCCCGTGGGAGTGATGTGGGTATAGCACACGCCTATATTATCAATAATGGGGCAAACCATCCACTGGATATTGCGTAAACCATTTTCGGAATATGTAGGGCCCTATATCAGTGTCATGTAGGTGATTATCATGGATGGACATGCATACGACCAAGATGGTAACCATAACTGGCAAACTGTCAGAATAAGACAGCTGCACTAAGGCATAGTACATGAAATACAAATAGGGACTATATTAGATATAACCCAGATAAAGTCAGAACGTTGTGAGAATACCGGCGTAGCCAGGAATACGAATGTTATGAGTGTTACTAATCATGTAATGGAAATGTCAGTCACTATTATCTAACCGCACAGTTCGTAATGCCTTGCCAGCAATTTACCAGAAAGGCACATTACTATGACAAATGTAACAAGGACAAAGGTCAAACGTCAGGGCGTCTACCCATAATGTGTACAGGTTAGGGGTATGAAGGTAACCTGTCCAAAATACATGTACAGAACTAGTGATACTAGGTGGACAGGTGAGAAGAAAGACATCAGGACAAATGAGAAAACATGTACAAGTCATACGCATGTACTCCGACAAATGTGAATGACAACGTATGCCCTGTGAATGTCAGTGTGGAAGGTTAATAGACACAAAAGTAATGTGTCCCTCAGGGTGTCATGCAGTGTCACCGTAACAATGTCCAGTCCCCCGTACTCATACGTGAGCTCTGCCACTGACGGAAAGCGCAAATACCGGCGCACACATATGGTACATGATAGACTAATTAGTGTGGATAAGCAGCTGTTGGCCTGTGTGAGGAATACAACTCTCTGGGTGTGTGTGTCCTGCAATATAAATGTAATGGCATGTGGCCTGTGATGCTGCCGTACAGTGTGTGTATTGGTGTCAGAAAGATGATATCTTGTATCAGACACATACTCCGCAACTGTACAGATTTACGCAGAATGTGCAGAGTTCTGCCTCATATGTTTGGTGTGTTCCACGTAACATCAGTACCATTCTGGCACATTCCTGATAACTGAAGTCATGAAATAATGACAAACATGTGATTAAGACACCAAATCCGTCAGAAAAGCCATACTAATGCAAAACCTATTATTGTGTCAACTATCTACGTTTGTAAGAGCAACATGTCAATACTGCCCCTATGTGTACTGCCCCTATGTGTCCCACTATCAGATAAGGCCTTGTCCAGACATTTGCTCTAGGAGGTGGAGTGGTATGATTAGAAACAGATACATGTGTGAGGAAACAACATTATCGACTGCAAGATAACGCAGAAGGAATGAAATGCGCTGCAGTAGGACGTTCAGTACTGTCCGCAGGTATGTGCTGACATGTCAAATGATGCAGCAGTCTACATGAAGTACCAATAGGGCTGTCACCTTTACAAATGATGATAGTGGGACATACCCACAGCCATGCACACAGCACAAATAGACGTACACACAGCAAAACTAGGCCATGATACATGAAGCCTCCGGTGTCTTGAGTACAGTGAGAGTACAGCAAGGATAGATGTCTGCCAAGATATACAGCAAATGCCTGTAAGGGCGTGTAACACCGCCCGTAACACGGACGTTGCATGGACAATGTTGGGATTTGCAACCTACCCCATTGGTATGTGAAAGCTATGCAAATATGCGATACATGAAACAGTCAGCTGTCCATGCAAGAGCAGAGTTATGGGCAGAAAATAGATTTTATATATATATATATAGAGAGAGAGAGAGAGATACAGACATACACACACAGACACACACACACGTGGCAGGGCTGGTAATCGAACTTACACATTACTACCCTACCACACAACAGCATGACGCATTTACAGAATGCGCTACCGAGATTACTAAACACAGCAGACCCACAGGCATTCTACTAGGTGCGTGTCAACATCCGCAAAGACAAAGACGTCAGCAGGATATATCCGTGGTGCGAAGCGTCTAATAGCATAACCTGAGTCCCCAGGCGGACGGGAGCATGCACACACACACACCCACTTGGCAGGCCTGGGAATCGAACTTACACCTAACTACCCTATCACACTACAGCATGACGCATTTACAGAACACGCTACTGAGATTACTGAACACAGCACTCCCAGAGGCATACTTTTAGGTGGGTGACATCATCCGCAAAGGCAAAGACGCCGATAGGGAATGTATGTGTTGTGAGGCATGTAAAAGCATTACTGTGTCCCCAGGCAGCTGGAAACACACACACACACACTTGGCAGGGCCGGGAGTTGAACATATACCTAACTACCTTATCACACTACAACATTACGCATTTACAGAATGCGCTACCGAGATTACTGAACACAGCACTCCCAGAGGCATACTTCTAGGTGGGTGACATCATCCGCAAAGTCAAAGACGCTGATAGGGAATGTATGTGTTGTGAGGCATGTAAAAGCATTACTGTGTCCCCAGGCAGCTGGAAACACACACACACACACACACACACACACACACACACACACACACACACACACACACACACACACACACACACTTGGCAGGGCCGGAGGTTGAACATACACCTAACTACCTTATCACACTACAGCATTACGCATTTACAGAACGCGCTACTGAGATTACTGAACACAGCACTCCCAGAGGCATACTTCTAGGTGGGTGACATCATCCGCAAAGTCAAAGACGCGAATAGGGAATGTATGTGTTGTGAGGCATGTAAAAGCATTACTGTGTCCCCAGGCAGCTGGAAACACACACACACACACACACACACACACACACACACACACACACACACTTGGCAGGGCCGGGAGTTGAACATACACCTAACTACCTTATCAAACTACAGCATTACGCATTTACAGAACGCGCTACCGAGATTACTGAACACAGCACTCCCAGAGGCATACTTCTAGGTGGGTGACATCATCCGCAAAGGCAAAGACGCCGATAGGGAATGTATGTGTTGTGAGGCATGTAAAAGCATTACTGTGTCCCCAGGCAGCTGGGAAACACACACACACACACACACACACACACACACACTCGGCAGGGCCGGGAGTTGAACATACACCTAACTACCTTATCACACTACAGCATTACGCATTTACAGAACGTGTTACCAAGATTACTGAACACAGCACTCCCAGAGGCATACTTCTAGGTGGGTGACATCATCCGCAAAGGCAAAGATGCCGATAGGGAATGTTTAGAGAGTGAGCAGTCTGAAAGCATATTACTGTCCCAAGGTAGACGTAGACATACACGGCAGTGCTGTCATCGGGCCAACTAAATATCTACGGAGCACTACAACACTAAATAGATATGGGATGCGCCACAGACAGTACACCCTTCCAGACAGCAACCAGTGTGTTCAATGTAGGCATCCATCGTGACATTGAAAATGGACATCTCTTGCCTGGATGACCACCATGGCTATACAGGATGTCAATGGCCATGCCCACATGCTTAGTATCACACGTCTGTTTGGAATGTACTGTGTGTCCATCTACACAACGGCGTACTGGGCATGCTCACACACTTAGCAGTTGCAAAGGGCCGTCTAGCATGCACACGGAGTCTAATCACGGAAGGGTGCAGTGTGGAATGTACTGTGTGTCCATCTACACAATGACGTACTGGGCATGCTCACACACTTAGCAGTTGCAAAGGGCCATCTAGCATGCACACGGAGTCTAATCACGGAAGGGCACAGTGTGGAATGTAGTGTGTGTCCATCTACACAATGGCGTACTGGGCATGCTCACACACTTAGCTGTTGCAAAGGGCCGTCTTGCATGCAGATGGAGTGTAAACACGGAAGGTCTCAGATTGGACTGTACTGTGTGTCCATCTACACAACGGTGTACATGGACTGTACTGTGTGTCCATCCACACAACAGCATACTGGGCATGCTCACACACTTAGCTGTTGCAAAGGGCCGTCTTGCATGCAGATGGAGTGTAAACACGGAAGGTCTCAGATTGGACTGTACCGTGTGTCCATCTACACAACTGTGTACATGGACTGTACTGTGTGTCCATCTACACAACAGCATACTGGGCATGCTCACACGCTTAGCTGTTGCAAAGGCCTGTTGTGCATGCATTTGGAGTGTGTACACAGAAGGGCACAGTACAGAAGGGCACAGGAAGGTATAACTGTCCTCACACACATGGCGGTCACACATGCAGTGACCTGTACACACACAGCTGCCATCACAGCTGTCACAGGTGCAGGTACTTTACAGAGGTGTACACCAGCTGTGCAGAGTACACATGTACCAACAGGGATCCAACAGGTGTTATGCATTGCAATGATAACAGTATACATGCACAGGTCGGCTCAAGACATACCACAGCCCTTACACAGCTGTGACACCTGACTGTTGCTGTACACCAATGAACACACGTCTGGATATGTCATACATGTGATTGTGTGGATGTGTGCATGGACTGCACACACAACATATACATACATAGCCTGTGATGTACCTCGTGCATAACAGTGGCCTAATCAATGCTACACACGTGAATGGAAGGTGGTCCCATGTCTGTTGAATGCCCACACTACAGGGGGTAGCAATGTTGATTGGGACACATACCCTTGTACTGGTTGCCTGTGACACCCATGATATCATACCACAGTCCATGTGTTATGTATGTCAACACACATGTCCAACAATAGCAATGCATACAAACATGGCAACAGGTGACACATGTGACATCTGTACTGTGCATGCAGCAACCATGCATGTGCAGTGGCCGATGTCCGTACCATAGTTGCACCAACCTACGACATGCAGTTGCAATGCAGACCCATCATTGACACCTGTATACGATGACATACAAACAGCACATATGGAGGGATGTGTGTACATAATGTGGTGTACCACCTGTGTAGATGTATGTGTGCAGGGGGTGGCTCATAGTTGTGTCACACACCATCCTATCATGCCATGTGCAAACAGTACGCTATGTCGCTGTTACGTGACGGTGCTGACATAATGCATACACAGCGGTCAGTTGTTACCAACTATATGTCACATGGCACCTGTAACACCTACAACCTCCCGTGTGCGTATAGCAGCACATTTGCCAGATATAGCGTTGGTACACATAATGCAATCAATACCACTGCATGTCTATCAAACGTGTCATCATATGGCAGGTGTATAATTCCCAGTACTGCCATGTGTGTCTGAATGTGTGACCAGAGATGCCACATATCGCAGGGAATATGTCCCAGTTGTTACACATCCTTGTACACCGTTGCAGAGATCTATACATACGTCAGTGTGGGAAGCATGACGTCGGCCGGTGTGGTGCATCACATACGTCGGCTGTCCGTATACACATGTGTGGTCACCACAGTGTGTGTGTGTCTGTATGTATGTGTGGTGCTTGGTGTGAGGGTGTATGCTAATATACGGTGAGAAATGATCACTAACCCCACGTGGTGACTAACCCGTAATGGTGATGCATTGCACTCCCTGTTGATGCCATAGGGCCCAGCCATACTGGCTACCTGTGCATGTTCCTTCTCTGTGACACGTCATGTGGGTGCATAGTACTGTGAGGGTGATGACCACATAGGCAAGGGTCCCCACCTGCACACTATGGGGTGTGCGTTATAGTGGTGTACACCCCGTGAATGTGACCATGTTCCCATACTGTTACATGGTCCTACTGCTGCACAGTGTGGCCTCCAGCTACCAAGTGTCACCTCACAACATCATTGGCCAGACCGCTGTGTACAACCCCTGCACCATGTCACCAAACCTGTAATGTGTCCTGCTATGTATGTCATGTCTCTGTCCAGTGTAGCCTGTGGCACTGACCACATGCGTCAGGTGCAGTATATGTGCGGACATCTGTGTCATGTTGGTGTTTCCAACAGTCAGGTTGAGGGTACATGTAGCATGCTGATATTGCCAGACGTGCCTGTGAGCAATCCACAGTTACACGTGGGGGACTGCAAACACTGCCACCTGTAGGCACATGCAAGTACACCATAGGAGGGAACCAGGGTATCACAACCAACATGGTGCTACAGATATAACCGAGACACATACCGTGAACACATCACAATGCATGCTGCACCTGCACTATATGGTATGACCGGTGCATGCCAACAGTACACAACCTATGTCACATACACATCTCTCAGTATTCACACACAACCACTGCAACATACACATCCCTCACTATGCATACACAGGTAATATCACATACACATCTCTCAGTATTCACACACAACCACTGCAACATACACATCCCTCACTATGCATACACAGGTTATATTACATACACCTCTCACTATGCTGTTCACCCTGTGCATCAGAATATTTGTGCATAACCCTGCACCGATGGTGTGGATGACAGGGATGCGGCACAGGCTTCATCATATGCACAGGGTGATATGTTTGCCAGGGGCATAGGCTGCACCAATGAATAACATCATGTGCGTGTGTAAGGGCCGGTGAGTTGACTGGACATGTCTGTGCAGAATGCATGTGGATGTTGTGGAGCCCTACAGTTGTGTTTGCTGTGTGCGTGTATGTGTGTACACAGTTCTGCCATTTGTGAGGCCTACACGGGGTATAATTGACAGCCCCAGATTGTACAGAGAAGGTTGTACAGTTCACTGTGTCCATCCATGGCCACGTGACCTGTGCCTGCCTGGGGTTGCACGGGCACTACCAGGTGGAGGTACAGAGTGGCTACTGTCCGACGACACATGTCCGCTGGAACCATGTCCCCGCTGAGACCATCCAGGGCCACGTCCACATGGCCTGCAGTGTCCTGGTGTTGACAGCGCAGCACCAGCTGCACTGCTACTGCTACCGGCACTATGGGAGCGGGCATGTGAGGTGGCACGCTCATGTCGACCTACACTAGGTGGTGTTGCTGGCCTACATCCACGTGGCCTACGCCTCACTCCTACCAGGTGTTCCAGCATAGACAGCTTCCGCTCACGGATTGCCATGCCTCGGTCAAGGATTCCGACCATTTCACCTAATCGCCTATCCAGAACATTAGCAATCTGCTGTTGAGCATTTGCCAATGCCTGGATGTTGTCATTTAGGGTATGGATAGCAGCCCTCTGCAACCTCTACCCCTCTCTGTTCTGCCGTTCAGCATGTGCCTGTGCCGCCATTACAGTCTGGAACATGCGTCTGGTGATACCAGCTGCTGCGCTCGGTCCTGCAGGTGCATGTCTGCCAGAGGTCCTCCTACGAGCAGCACCGGCCACGTGCCTGTGTGGCACATCTGCAGTCATTACACTGACACCATGGTGTGTAGACACACCTTCTGTAGCCACCACACGTTCCTGTTCCACGCTAACAGACGCTGACTGTCCTTCCTCTATGGCCACTGGTGATGCGGTATGTGTTGGCAGCTGAACTGTGTGCGGGGAAGAGGGGGACATAGCTGGGATGGTAACCATTGGCACAGATTCAGACCCTGACAACCCTGCCTGTACCTCATGCATGTGTTCATCACCACTAGTATCTGTGGGGACACTAACATCAAATGGACCGCAGGAGGGTAACGCACCTACATCACCTGTGAATGCAAAGAAATACTGTAAAGTACAATAGACACAGGCACACACACAGACACACACACAGACACACACACAGAGACACACAGAGACACACAGAGACACACACACACAAACACAGAGACACACACACAAACACAGACACACACACACAAACACAGACACACACACACAAACACAGACACACACAGACACACCATGCATGTGATTTCTCAGATGGCATGCAGCATGCCTGCGATACAGCAGAGGGCATGCAGCTCAGACATTAATAGTGTTAGTAAGCATACCTCCCTGGGGTGCACACTACAGCAAGCAGGTGTCATATCAGTAACCATGCAGTTCACACAATCATGGTAGTATGCATGCATCCCCGTGATACACCATGTGGCCCAGAACAGGATAACAGTACACATGGCTGACGTGACCTTGACATGTAATCTGCTGACATGTGCGTTAACATGCATACATGTTTGACACAATGGTGTCCTGACACATGTGCAGCATCATAATGGGCTTCACATTGCAGTGTTGTGTGTATGCCCTACAGATAGAATGCATGTTTAGCAAATGTGCATGAGCATGGGAGGGTAGTGTGAGCCGTCTACATTGCTATACAGTGTGAAGTACAGACACTGTGCCATTACATGGCAACATGAGGCATCTATGTTGCTGTAGAATGCATAATATGTACACATTGCATAGCCATAACTGCAACACAGTCGTGATGTTCAACAGATCGTATATGGTAGACTTCAGTGACACCTCCAGTAGCTGTGCACAGGCTTTTAGGTTGTCCAGTGTAGCACATCAACTGTATAATCGGTCAACTAAGGCTATAATTGGACCATGTGTGGACAATGTGCAACAGGGTGTATACATATCCCAAGTACTGTGTGGCTACATGTCTCTGGCCATCCCCCATGGCCATGTGTGCATATGTGTTGGCCAATTGTGTGTGATGGGTATCTTTTCCACATGTCTGTGTTGTCCCATATGACATACACCCATAGATGTCAGATATGTCATAATCCACAGGGCTATGCAGACAACAGGTTGTATGTTTGGTATGTGGGGTATAGGTCATGTGATAGTGTGACAATATTGCAGACAGAACACTACATGTCTGAGACATGTCAGGTGGCACATCACAATGTGTGCACCCAATGCAGGGGCATATGACACAATGGTGACACCTGTGGGCTGCCCATATCACAGCTCACTGTGTGGTACTGTGTGCGTACCACACATGTTGTTCCACTGCATACTACATATGCCTCCATTGTAGAACACCTCCACCGTTGTATGCACAGCTGACCACACATGTTGCAATGACAAGTACTGTGGTTTCAAGTCGGTGTATCATTATGTTTGTATATATTGCACATGGGTGGCGTGTGTGAATGAAGGGTGGTGCGAACTGCATATCGGGACTGGAACAAACATCAAGTGTGCAAGTGTTAACTGGCCACATGGCAAATAGATCTACACTGTAACATGCCTGATACTGATGACAGTCTCACCTGCAACGGACCCATGTCTGTGCGACACGTCAGAGGTACCTGTATAGGGGTGACACACCAGTATGAACATTATCCATGACTGTATGACAGCCACAGGTTGCACTGTGCATGTGACCACATTCACCTGTGTAATAGCATATAGTATGCACATGTGTGCATACACAACGTAGCATACTGTAGTATGCAGCATGTGTGTCCACATACCTTGCATATGTTGTTACTTTACATAATGTACAGTGACACATGCAACTACATGGGATATAATAGCCATATGTGCAGTACTGACTTACCAGGCAACTCCAGGCTCATTGGTTGGGAGACACCCACCTCCACGATGGCAGCTAGTGTTTCTGGATGCTGTTCCCTGGGTGTCCCCAGACTGGCCAGTAGCTCCTCGGTGTGTGTGAGTGGGGGCTGGGTTTGTGGCCCACCACCTGTTCCACCTTGTTCCCTGGCGATTGCAGTGGCATGCTGTTTTGCATGTCGTATCAGGTCCGTGCAGTGTCTGCGCACCTGCTGGTAGGTGCGGTTATGGCCACCCACATCATTCACCCTCCTGCGTAGATCCTTCCACAGGTCATCCCGCTGCTGGGCATGCTGTGGCACATGGCTGAACAATAAGTCATAGTTGCCATGGAGCTGTGAGATGAGGACATCATCCTCCTGGCGGGTGTATGCTGGGAGGCATGTACGGGGCATTATCTGTAAGACATAATGATGGTGACAGGTCACAGTTTCAGAGATGTACAGAGATACTGCTGCACATATATTTCTATGACATCTACTACATCTGCACAGTTATCTTTGCAAAGCAACATGACACTGACACGACTGATGTGTTTGTGTCACACGTCACACCCATTATGCATTGGATATCATCACCATATATGTGTGTCACCTCATTACAGTGTTCATACTCCATGTAAATGCTGTCTTGCTGTGGGCATGTCTATTTGCCAGCACTTGTGTTCTTACCTATCCGCACATGCCTCGATGTGTCCACGGTACTACTGTTGACCTGGATGCTGTGTATATGTCACATATCAACACAGACACAGCCGTAATGAACTTGAGCAGTGACAATGCACACATACGCATGGACACCTGTACATGCATGTGTTTTGCCATATACATCTACACAGCACTGTACAACTGTTCAACATCCTGCCACGGATCACCTGTATTGCACATGTGATAGACATGGGACAATGGCTAGTCAGACGACATTCGCAGGGATGGTTATCAACCATAGCATGTGCGGGCACGGTTTCCAAGCTGTAACAGGCAGCCATTGTGCCACCGCAAGGGTTATCAGTGCCACATTACTGATCCAGTCAGTTGATAGTACATCTACCATGTGGCCATCACACCATGTATGACTGGGATGACATGTGCAGCTTTGATGGACAGGGTTGCATGGTATGGCGGGAGTATGTCACATATATGGCACAGGGATCTGTCCAGCCTGTGGTGATCCTAGTATTAGGACGGTGGCTGTCCATGACATATGTCATATAGATCAGGATATGGACATGTAGCATGTCCATCATCATGGTGTAGCAAATGTCCTTCTCAAGGTAGACAGCATGCTGCATAGTGGAGGTGTGGATTGTGAAGGCTGGTATCGCACATCCATGCATAGCCATTACCCCTTACAGGTGGTATGCAATCCAATATTGGTCACCACAGTGCTGTATATGCCTGTCCAGTGATCTCTGTGCTCATGGATGGCACCCTGACATGACATGGGTACCTCATATGAGTACCTAAGGGGCCTAGAGACGTCACCATGTCAGGGGGTGCACAGCACCATCCCTTACACAGTGTCCATAATGTTGACCACAGCCTAGGTAGTAGTTTATGGGTACAGGGATGTTCACCTAGCAGTGACACTGCTGGTATCATCCATCAGACTGTGCACATATGTCACACACCTCACCCACACAGCCCATTCTGTATGTTGTTCACAACATTGACACAGCTATACTGATAGGTCATGGCCATTCACAGCCTTACATACACAGATGCCTAACATTTGTCTGTGTGATATGGGCTACAATGAGGGTGGGGTACAACACATTAACCCTGTTCTACTGTAGCTGGCACTGGTGTGCTGTGCACATGTCACTCTTGCACCTTTTGTAGTTGTGAGTGTGTCAACAGGCCACTGGTGGAACACTCCTGTGACATGCACAGGTATTTGTAATCAAATATCCGTGCTGTCTTGTACATCTGTACTGCTAACATCTACAGTGCTAATGGTTCATGGACATGCACACCATACTCAGCAGGGTTATAGTGCGGTGCCACCCTAAATGACTGTCATCACTACTTGTGGGTTGATATTATCCAACACCCTATCTGTATTGTATGGTCATGCTAGGCACTTGTTCAGATCTTGTGAGCATGTCATGAGCTACTGATTACTATAGCGTCCATTCCACACCATTTCCCACAGGTACACTGGCTGTCCTACACTTCCCAGCTTGCTTAAGGTACAACAGCTGTTGTACACATGTAACGCACATATCCTGTGGGACACGGTTGTATATACAGGCATGTCCAACTGTTACGTACCAGTGCTACTGCCTGTCTATATGAGGGATATGCCGCACATGTGGCAATAGAGCAATTGTCTCATGTACACATTCAATGCTCACCTCCCAACATACGGCACTACAGCCTGTGGGGGATGCACTTCTGCAGCCGTGCTGGGGGCATAGCTTTCAGGTGTACCTCATTACAAGGAACGTACCTCATTTGGGGTTCTAAAAGGTGCATGTTCCTCAAGGTTCCACAATGGAAGGGTCTGTCACAAATTCATTGTTGTAAATAGTTTACCTGCTAGCCATGGCTAAATAGATGGGAATCATATTAATTCATTGGAATATCTTTTTTATACGTAAGACCAGCCTATTTTAGCCATCATATGCCCTTCCTAGTTGACACTGTTAGTAAGCCAGTTGTAAGTGTTCCACGTTTTGCCCATTTGTCACACAGTATGAGGGCTAATGTTCCTCAGTTTGGGGACAGGAGGTTGACAGCTATGGCTAGGGGTAATGCTGTCACCAACCCTGACTGCACCTGACAGTCATTTGGGTATGTGTAACATTCGCAACACACCGCACCCATCACATAGTCTCACATGATCTACACCACTGGCCACACCTACGAGGACAACTTGTGCAGTACGTCTCCATACTCACTGTAGTCACCAGAGGTAGCCCCCATCATGGAAGACAACATCACCAGCTTATAGCCCACAGACTCATGTGTGCCCATCACATACAGCCAATAGTGAGTTATAACATTCACAACACACCAGTCATAGCTGACTCTGTAGGGAGTCACACTTCAGTTCCACACAGCAGGCTACACAAGGCGTTAGTCGCTTACATCTTGCTGTCGGGTAACTGCTTCTGCAACATAACCTATGCACCTATGCCACACCTCACCAGGTACGATATGACTGTCATTCTCCATGTTAGTGTGACTGCCCTGTGATGCCACTTCACAGACTATGTGTGCAGGGATATGCAATAGCCCCATAGCCATTCTTATAGCCCTGAGGGTGTGGGCCTAGCCCTGGGGAGCATTTTGCATTCATCCGGACACGATACCACTGTACAATGACCGACTGTGTCACTTCAACAGTTGCCTGTGCTCCTATTGTCATTCCACAGGCATGTGGTATCTGTCCGCTATGACTGTCCTGGTCAAACACAACGCTGTGGCACAGATGACTTGCACCTGTCAGCCCTGGGAGTACAGCTCACATGTAAGGCTCTTGCTGCTTCTATATTGCCTGTCTTGCACAGTTTCCAATAACTGTCACCGGCAGGGCGGTAACTGGCAGGCACGACATGGGGTCATGTGACACAATGCTTGCATCTTCCTCTTTGACGCACTCAGGCAAGGCACACCTTATAATGCACCACTCAAACATCTCTGCAGTGACTGGGACCTGCCTCTAGGCTCTGCAGAGCACAACTGCAATGACAGGTTATAGACAGACCATACCTTTCAGGCACATTCCTGGACCGGCACACCCACAGCTGAGGGGTTCCCATATCCCACTATGTTTTGCACACATCCTGGCAAGTTACTTAGCACAGTGCATCAGAGGTGCTCCACGTGCAACTAACTGTGTCTGGGAACGCTATACACATTGTAACAAGTGACAGAGTCAACATCATAACCCACGGGTAACATACCTTCTATGTTGGTATAGTGGACAGTGGGCCTCAGACAGCTACTACTGATGTGTGACTGACACTACCCCACACTTCACTGGGATAACCACTCATGTACCGACACATCCATGAGTCATACCCTCAGCTCTGCTGGGTCAACCCATACACACCATCTCCAAGACCTACATTACCCTTGGCATGAACACTACCACCATGTGACTGGTGTTACACACCTGGGGTTATCCCCTCATTGGTGGATTCCAAACATATGCTAATCGACCTTGTTAGCCACATCCCGGCAACACACCCATCACAGCATACACAGTACATGTGTACTACAACACCTACTACAGACGTCTGCTGACAGCGGTTGTTAACATCATGACACCCGTGCAGATGGACAATGCACATACAAATGCTGACACATACCCCAGTGCACTTCATTAGCATGTACACAACTGCATGGATCATGCTATTCCACACAGAGCCATGATGGTACACACCAGATAACAGACGCCACTCTGGTGGTCATGTTCCATGGACATATGATGTACAGCAACAGGTGTAGGCTGTTGCACAGTGGTGTACATTCCCATGTGTGGGGTGGCTCACTGGTCAGCCGTGGTGGGGCCACAGGGTCCCTCATCACATACTCCAAGACTAGCTACGTAAACATGACTGCCACACATTCCGGGTGTACCACCAGGCATTATGGTGGTATGTCAGTATTCGATGGCAACACCCACATCTGCTGTCACATACAACAGTCACTCAGGAACATTGCAGACCCAGGTGTTGTTGGCAACATGCTGGAGGATGGATTCAATGCTGACATTACACCCTCTCACTCACTACAGGGCCGCAATCCATACATGAACATTGTGGTGTCTCTGTGGTCACACCTACACAGTACTGACCTACACTCTATATGTCCTGGGACACTGGCCCCATGTCACCTTCCAACATCCCAGGCTGTGATGTCCACCAACCTCTGAATTACATGTCTCCCCACTAGGCCACCATATTCAGTAATAGCCTTGTTTCAGACATTGTAGCCCCTGAATGGCACACAGCAGCATTTATCACACTACACACAGGTGGCACCGCATTGCATGAGTGGGACGATAGTCCTACACACCTGACTGGACTGTTCTGCATGGCTATGGGGCACATCATCAAGGACGTCATTCACAGACACATTGTTGGGCTCCCGTCCTTTGCTGCCACCCGGGTTGGGCTTGTTAAGGCCAGAGCATGGCCCCTACACATGGTGGACTCCTTTTATACAGTTACCAGGCCAGTTGCTGATGGTACGGGAGTCCACACATCCTACATTGTCCTCTCATTGCCTTTCAGCACCATTCCCCATTCTGGTATTGACAACATACACATCCACCTGCACATCGTACCTTGTGTCTCAGGATGTTATGCTATGTGGCTCATGGACAGGACACACAGTGAGGTCAGCATACCATAGTACCTACTACATGTCAGGTACATTTGGCATACCATGGTCCTCAGTCATAGGGCCCCTCATGTTCAGTATATGCTTCCCTGCAGAACAGGCTAGCACAGGGGACTTTCCCTGCCTAGCTTTTAAACCCCTACATACCAAGCGCCATGATTGCTCCACGAGCTGATACTGACTCCAACCATACGAGCGTCGCTGTGACAGATAGATAATATGACTATCATGGCATCAAGCTGCATGACACAAGGTGCATGCACATCACCTTTGCATTACACCATTCACCCACTGACCATCACATGGATGGTAGCCCCCTACATACATATCACATTGTACATGTTTGCAGTACACATATATGTCGCACCCACTCCTGTGGTTACCGTATTGCCACTGTGGCGTGGATATCCTTCTACGTGGCCACACCTATCTGTACTGGGTGTGTAGCTGGTACATAGGCACCCATTGTACCTCTGAACTCAAGACATCTACACATATTCAAGGGTACACCACCCCATTTAGGGTGTACTTTACACAACAGCTACAGCTTTACATGCCACAACATTAACATGCCATGACGTTTACTGAGCTCCAACAGTTTAAATATGTGGCTGCACTATGGACACCACATCTGTGCACATTTGCATACTACATACTCAGGGGTGACCTCTGCTGATCAGACAGGGCCCATGTCCACAACATTATTGCTGGAAATACTCCTCATACGCGACATAAGCAGAGGCCACTGTGAGCAACATGCTCATGGATATGTGCACACATGCCACAATGAGTGGGATGTGCTTCTGGGTTACATTCCCAAACCGGACACTCACCATGCTGTGGAACATAAGTCCTATGTACATCACGCAGGGACACTCAGTAGCACTGTTCATGTGATACCTCCCTTGGAGGTTGGGGGACACATGTAGGCCTGGGATCACTGCAGTGGCTGTACTGTGCAGAGGTGCAGGTGACACCTGGCTCTGCTGTTCACAGGACACTACCCTAGAGAGGTGCCACTAGTGTGAACACTGTAGTTGTGCTTAAACATGGACTTGCCTGACTGCATAGTACCCCACTATGCACCTGTGAAGCTATTACATGTCCTTTGTGCATGGTTACTTGGTAGCCCTTCCATTTAGATTAGCTATCATGCTATTACTATGCCCCATACCTACAGGCCATATGTATCCTGTTATTGTACATACCAATAGACAATACCTGTGGTATGCATGCCTGTTATGCTGTGTAGAATATCTGTCATATCTACCTATAATACTAAACATTACACATATTTCACATAGTATCCCATAATGCAAGGCATACCTGCACAGTGGGACCACCTTACATATGTCATTAACGTTATATGCCCATACACATGCGTGCTGTGACAGTATATCAGCATATACTATCCCCTGCTATGGCACATCCTTGTTGGACATACCCTACCACTGACGGCGGGTTGTATGGCATTGTTCTGTTTAACGCCCTCATGTAGCATACCTTGTGGTGTCTGTGCTGTGTACCTTGTGTCCCACTGCTGGACGCACAGTTTCTATGAGCATTAGTATGCTCAGCAAGACATCACTACATAAATACCTTTCCCCGCTTTATGCATTGCGGACACATTTAATTAATGCAAACCAGGCTATACATACAGTAAAACTAATTAATACAGATCATGCTATACATAACCTTACATATCAGGCGTTCTACATACCTTGTTGTCGTTACGGCGTTTCGTTTCTATCTCTCTCACAGTGTTTCAACTGTTATTGTATATGAGCATACGGTTTGAATGTCTGGCAAGTCATCCTTATATACGTCGATACCTGAAACATGTGGATTCATCCCGCCAATTGGTGTTCCTGAGTGACTAATTACTTGCATATCAGCTGTGCAGCTACTCTATTCGCCAATTACGCGGCGACAGTGGGGTATAATTGGATTCTCCACTTGGGCGTTGCCTATTTGCCCTACCTTCGGGGAGACGGTCTGTATTGTGTTTTGTTATGTGTAACTGCAACTGCTATTAATGGAGACAAGTATAGTTTGGATTCATGTCCCCCGTGGATTGTGTGTGACAGGTAGAGTATTTGGTTCAACATGTGGGTGTACCTGTCATCCCAACTTCTGATAACGGAGTATTGCAATCAAAACCTGTAACATGGCTGTTTGTTCCATTATACAACGCCTGCAATTTTGCATGACGCCTTTAATTGTGTCTCTCACACGGTATGTTAAGAGTTCTGCAGATGTAATTGACTGACTGGATGTTTGTGCTGCTATTACAGTCTGTATTGCTTTAGTTTCTAGTGTGGGGGATGTCGGTGGTTGTACGTAACATATACAGGTTTGTGGGCCTTGCATTTCTACATAATCCGTATATATGTGTGTGGGTTCCATCCCTAATTAGAGAGCTAACAGTTAGTAGACTTATGTTACGGGATTGTACGTTGGGCCATTGTTAATTGTCTTCTATATCGTCTGCAGGTGAGCTTGCTACTTGTATACCTCTGTAATTGCAGCGATATATCAGGGGATATGTGTAAGTGACAGCTATCCCTTGTATTTCTGTCCCAGATATTTGCAGTCATTGTGGTTGTGTTGTTAAAAGAGCCTGTTTGCCATGGGTTGCCACCTTTTCATATGGTCATTGTTGGACACTTGCGGGACACAAAGCGGTGTTTACAGGCCAACACGTAGCCACGGTCAGTACACAGGTTAGCACATACTTTTATCCTCACTACATACCTATTGTTGTGTGACTTTGGCTACTTATCATATTGCATGTAACATTTAACTTTCTTACATACAGGCATAACTATTAAATACGACTGTTACATTATATATGGGACATATTTATGTCCTACCATCTCGGACATTTGCCTTTTGTACTGTTTTATGTCAGGACACACCTGCCCAGGGTGGGGCTGTCCCTCCTACTGTGGGACAGGTAGTAACCGTATGCCTACGGCTAGCTATACCCACACCTACCGTACTGATCTGCCTCTGACTTGGCACTAACAAACACATGTTGCGGACACACACACACATTACAGTCACACAGAGATGCACACGGCACCCTCAACGCACACTTACACAGACTACGGCACTCACAGACACAGTTAAACACAGTACCTACATGGACCGCGACACCGGCAGTGGTGACTAACTGTCCCTTCATATCATCATACTGTTACTCACGGATGTACTGTTCCAGTACTGTGTTCTATCGGTCTTTCAGCCTCGTGGTTATGCATGTCGGTATGTTACACATTCCATGGTTGGCGGTATCCTATTTATTTGTACCTCCAAGGTGTTATGAATGTCGTTGAACTATCTATTATATTTGCAGATATCGCTGAATCCATCTATATCACCATATATCCCTCTATTGCCCTTTCTATCTGTATTATATATATGCATATGTGTACATATATATATATATATATATATATATATATATATATATATATATATATATATATATCTGGTGGGGAACGTGACAGGCACACAGCACCACCATCTGCTGTAAGGCTCATGTACTGTTCAGGTGTTGGCATTCCGTGTTCCACTGGCTGTTGTGTTTACAATGTTTGAGGACTGCCTATGTAGGAGTCACACATTGGGCCACCTATACATTACAATTTACAGGTGGTCATGTTTGTGTGCCATCCATTTTACTGTGTGTGCAGGTGGAGAGGTGTCAGTCCGTAGGGGCCTACACTGTCAGAGTATGTGCTATATGTTCCCTCTTTGCCAAGGCGTAGGCATGTTGGGCATGCCTCCATCTGCCTACTGGGGCTGGCACAGTGTGTTCATGGTCTGAATCCCTCTGTGCCTGTAATGGCCTTGGCAATTGCGGTGGGCTATGAGGGCCTTCACCATTTTGTCCCTGCTGCAGCTGCTTCCGCAGGATCATATTATGTAACATGGCACATGCAATGACGATGTGGGCACACATGCCTGGAGAGTACTGCAAGGCTCCACCAGATGTATCCAAGCACCGGAACCGTGATTTCAGCATCCCGAACACACACTCTATGATGATTCTGGTTTGTGCGTGTGCCTCATTATGGCATTCTTGCATGGGTGTGTGTGCATTTCTGATGGGAGTCATTATCCACGGCTCCAGTGCATAGCCAGCATCCCCCACGAGATGGCCATGTGGGATGTCCCCCCCCTGACAAATACCTGATACAGCTGTGAGGCATGCCAGATATGGGAGTCATGGTAGCTTCCAGTGCTGCCAGCACAGACATCCATGATAATGCCCTGGGCATTGCACACGACCTGGCAGTTGATGGAGTGGAATCCCTTGTGGTTTATGTAGCGCCTACCCTGCTCACTGGGTGGTGACTTGATTTGTATGTGCGTGCAGTCTATCGCACCCAGTACCTCCGGGTATTGTGCCACATGGTGGAAATGGTGCATATTGCTGGCCAACTCCTCCTGAGTTCTGGGGAAGTATATCTGCTCATTGGCATGTGGTAACCTGGCATCCAGGAACTGGTGTAGTACCCTGGATGCTGATGCCTGTGAGATACCCATTATATCTCCAGTTGGCCTTTGAAAGGTACCTGTGGCCAGTATTCGCAGGCTTACACATACCTTCGTGTTCACTGGGATGGGTTCCTCTCTGTTGTTTCTGGTTCTCAGGCATGGCTGGCACAGCTCCACTATTTGCTGTAAGATGTCCCTGTCCACCCTGTAACGCTCTACTATCTCCAGGTCATGTAGCCCCTGGTAGGTTACCCTTGGTCTGAACACTCTCCTTCTCCTCCGAGGCCTGCGGTGGTTGTCGGCATCATCCTCCACAACACCGTCAGTCTCTAACACATGCTGATGAATCACAGCTATGGCAGCTCCCAACATGTACATTTTAAAAGTTCCCTGTGTGTTTACACCTATGGTGCAGTGTTTGGGAATACACAGGTGTGTGTTGGGTGCTTTCACACTTTATACTATTGTGCTGTGAACACCGATAATGTCATAGGGTGTGTATGTACGATCGTAGCTACAGGTTATCTTATGTGTTTTACTGCCGGAACTACTATTGTGGTGCCTTTGGTGTTGAATTACATTTGCCTGCCGTGGATTACCTCTTGACCTTCCCTTTACATTTCTGCACGTTGCACCTACCATTTTCTGGCGTGCATCCTGCAGCCTACTTTCATTTGTACTTTCCTGGACCTGGCGTATCTTGTGTTATGTGTGCTACTGCCGGTCTGCTGACGGTTTGCTTTGCTCTGCTGTGTCAGGTCTCCTATCTTTGCAATCCAATACCTCCCCTCCTTTCTTTGCATTCCAATGCCTCCCCTATCCTGTTTTGCAGGTTTCTGCAAGCAGACTTGTCAGCTGCCGTCGATTGGCCTTCGTGGGTTGATTGGTGTTGATTGCTCATTAGTACTCCAATTACCCTACTTCCACATTTCCTTCTTTTCTTCCCCTGACCTTCCTGTTTCTGCTATTGTTTGCGGTGCATGCGTCCGATTACTGGGTTTCGGGCACGTTTTCATCCTCGTACACATGCGCTTTTGGGCACCATGTGTGCTCTCAGCTAAATGATTCCTCCCCACCCCTGTCCTGCAGCTTTGCTTAGCAACGGACAGGCCAGATTTGCAATGCTCCAATGTGCTTACTGCTACGGTGGCACACCCCTCTGCTGATGTCATGTATCTCCTCTGAGCCACTCCTCGGTGTTATACCACTGCGCCGCATGGTACAACCTTCATCCGGCGGGACATTTGCGATTCAGTATTATCTGCCTCATTTGCATGGCATTGACTACTAATTCATAGTTACTGCGCCGAACACTATCGCAGGCCCTTAGCAATCCTTGCACCTTGGTTGTGGTGTTCCATGCCTACCATTGTGCATTATGCTGTAAACCTGATTTCTATTACATTGCGATTTTATGACATTTTTATATTATTTCTTTATGTTACAGCTTCCGCACACATGCCCTGGGGTTGTGCTGTGCGTTACTGTGGACATGACATTAAATGTTATTTGCATGTTGTGCATCTTTTCTTATGCCATTGGCTGTGTATTTCGCCATTGGCATATGTTGACGTTGTGATACCTGGGTCTGGCCCTCTTCCATAGCTCCGATGTTCTGTTTGGGAAAATGTAAACCGGGTTTTTTGGTTTACATTTCCGTGGGCTTACGCTACGCCTGCACCACTTCATGAATCACTATATGCCTTCATTTGTATGGTGCGACACTGCACATGGGGTGATTAGCATACCTACGCCGGGGGCTGCGCAATTCTGGCGTACGCCGGTAGTGCACGTGAAATTGGATCGTACCTGAATCGCTCGACGGCCATATTTGGTGTTATACCACCTACACTGTGCCTGCGCCTGGCGCAAGCTTCATGAATCCCGGGGTGTAGATAAAAAGAAGGAAAATAAGAAAAAGTTGCAAAAAATACCCCTCTTCCTTTCTTAAGGCTGCACTGAAACATGCAAGAAAAGAAATATAAAGCCAAGTATGAACCTAAAGGTGCTACAGATTCTAAAGGAAAATACAAATCATTCTTCAGTTATGTCAGAAAATTAATAAAAAATGTCCAACACCTCATTGAACCCATCCATAATAACATCACCCATTCTGACCCCAAGGATATAGCTAATATATTAGCAAACAGATTTAGTGCTAATATTATCCCTCCTACACAAATTGTTGCCCCTGAGAATTTTGTTTCTCCTGTAATCACCTTTGAACAAGTCTACTATGGGACCAGAGAACATACCATGCTGCATTCTCATCAGTGACATGTATGTACTGAGCATATACTTTAGATATTCAACCTTTGACTATCCCCGGTATTTGTTTCTGATGCCTGAAGAACAGCGACTGTGGCTGCCCTGCAAAAGAGTGGCCTCTCTACAGACCCAGGTAATTATAGACATATCAGCCTCAGCAGCCATTTATGCAAAACCATGTAGCATATCATAGCAGGACTCATTTATAGAAATATATGTAACTTATATGATCTACATCCCAATCAGTCTGGTTTTGTGAATGTCCTGTTTTCTGAATCTAGTAAGCTTTTCTGAAATGGTTTCAGGGGCTGTGAACCATGAACTTTCTTTATACACTACTAACCTCAATCTTGCCAAGGCTTTTAACACCATTGCAAGTATTATGGAAAAAAAATAGATAAGCTTAATGTAAACCCCAACATTGCCCTCTGGATTGCAAGTTGGCTATCCAACAGATTGCAAGCTGTGAAAGTTGCTGGTTCCTTCTCTGAACGTAAACTTGTACCTGTTGGGATACCACAGGTAAGCAGTTCTGGGATTTCTCTTGTTTGACATTTATTTTTTAGGCATCCAGACTAATATCCCCACATTACGGATGACCAAGTTTGCTAACAATTGCAAACTAGGCAGTGTCATCTGCTCATCCACTTACACAAAACAGCTCCAGGAATGGCTGGAATATGCACCTGCATGGTGTATCAAAAATGGTTTCATACTCAATGAAGAGAGTGCAGAATAGTAGCATTTGGCAGAAAGGTTGTTCCTACCTCACATGTTATAAATGGTACTTCTCTTCAGACAGATGCAGTCATAAGGGAAATAGGTATGTTTCCACCACAGTCAGGAAATCTTTCTATCTGTCCCAGTTAATTTCCAAGACAATATCTTCAAGATCAAAATAAGTAATCCTACCACTGTACTCTTCCCTTATCAGAGTCATAATTGAATACAGTGACCCCTTTGGTATGTACAAATCCAAGCGCATTGCTTGACTAGAAAGGCACCAAAGATTTCTAACCAAAAAATAAAGTTCTTAAATCCTTCATCTCCTCCAATAGATTAGAATAACTCTTCTTATACTCAGCAGCCTATAGGTTGCTGTGAGATGACTTATGTCTTGCTTTTTGAACCATGAAAGATCCAGTCTTATTTGATCTATTTTTTCCTTGTAAAACCAGTGTCTATAAATACACACACTAAGGTCTACATCTACACCAACAAGTAAACAAGGGGCACTGGAGAGATAGTTTCCTAATGTAATATATTCTTTGCCTATGGAATAAGCTACTGTTACAGGTCAAACAATGTGTTAATTTGGCTACTTTTAAGGTTAGTCTTGATGACTGGATGGGTAGATACAAATTTCCACCAGGGTTGACATGTATGGCCCTGCTTAATTTGAAAAGTGAGCACTATTAAGTGTTTGAAAAGTTCACCAAGAACCTTTACATGTGCTGGTTAAATGTGTACATGGCTTAACATCTTAGATTTTCCATGATAACATTGCTTAATATATTACTAATGACAGGATGGTGGAAGCTGTGTGCACTGTCTACTCCAGTGTTTTGGAATCACGACCCATATCATTGAATATCTCACCTTCAGGTATGTATATTCAAATACAGAAAACTGAAAGTCATAAAGACAGTTATTTTGATACAAGGTTCTCATGACATAGCTAGCTCCTCTCACCTTGATGACTGATAGACATTTAACAAAGAGCATATGACAGTGTAAACTTGATGTTGCCTTTGTTAAATTTTGCTTTGTCTTTGAGTTTCCATAATCATTTACATAGCTATGAATGATTATTTACTGATGTTGAACAGCTAGTTGACAGTTGTCCTTCAGCCGAGACATTCAACTGAGGTCTCATCTGGTTGAATTGGTGGTAGTTCAGGTGGATGTAAAAGATCCAGTAGCATGTTTCAAAAAGCCTAGAAGAATTTCCCATGTGTCTGACTGAAATTTCCCCTAAAAGTATAAGTATCACCTTAGGTCTCACTTAAAGAGGCTACTAGCCTAGTGGGGCTAACCTGGTCAACAAAAGGATAAATAAAAAATTACATAGAAAGGCTAAGCAGAATTTGCTGAGGGCTGTCGACAATCTTTGATTTAACTAGGGGCACTAAGATGAAGTTCCATCTATTGCCCCTTCTGTGCTATATTTTGGACACATGCAAGATGTTTGTGAATGTCTTCTATAGCAGCCTTGGACAGATAGTCAAGTTGTTGATATCTGCAAATGAATTATTTGCTCTAGACACAGAAAGAGACCTTTAAACAATGGTTAAATCCTTGAGTAAGTTTAGGGAACTATCCATATATTGGCTGTCTCAAGCTAAAACAAGAGCATCAGTTATTAACTTTTAGCCTTCTTGATCCAGCACTATTACATACATGGATAAAGTCCTGACTGTGGAGCAGGCAATCTGTTTTTGAGCTGCTGATGTGTGAGAATGGATGCATTCATCCTGGAGGAGAGGTTGTGCACTTGGGCAAAACTTATGGCTGATCTCTGGTAGAGGCTGGGAATGTGCAGGGGATGTGTCCTTAGGTAGGACATTGCCTGAATTGTTCTGGAAACAGGATGCTATACCAGCATGCCCATTACTCACCTGACCATAACCTGTATGGATGCAGGATGGGGAAGGAAAATGTAGGGAGTTATAAAAAAACAAACAAACAAGCAATAAACAAATAAATAAATAAATACAATTATTCATTAATCAACAATATGGTAGGTTCATAGGTTCATAGGAGGTTACTAGGCTATTGGCCCTAGGGCCTTTGAAAACCTAACCATGTTATGCCCTTGTTCTCTTTATGACCAAGTTGTATGGTCTATATTTTCAGCACAAGTCTATGATCATCACCAACTGCTCTTATCCAAGTGGGGCATTGATAACGCCCCTGGCGTAAATTTACGGTCTCCCATTCAGTTGTCTAAGTTACACTTAAATAGGGTATTTGAGGATCTCTGTTTTACATGAATTGGGAGTTTGTTCCAGAGGACTGGCAAAGTCTGGGAGACATAGCTGTCTCTACGGCATGTCCTGTTAATGATGCGCACTGCTACAGTCATCCCTCTCCATAATGAGAAGGGACTACAGACCCTAGAAATTATCTCCCCATTAGCCTGATGAGTCTGATATGTAAGGCTATGGAGCGCATCATCATGGACCTAATTAATAAGGATATAGGGAATCTCCAAACTCTAGATCACATGCAATTTGGTTTTGTGAAAGGTAGATCATGCATGCTCAACCTGGTTGACTTCTTTGAGTCAGTCACTAGAGCAGTGGATGTAGATAAGGTAGTTCATACAGCCTACCTCGATCTGGCCAAGGCCTCTGATACCATTCCTCACTCAGGAATTATTGATAAACTCACAAACTAGGCATCAACCCCTCTATTGTTAGGTGAGTTGCAAATTGCCTCACAGATAGAGCACACAGTGTGAAAGTAGCAGACTCCAAGTCAGACTGCCATGCAGTCACGAGTGGAGTCCCACAGGGATCAGTCCTGGGTGCTCTCCTGTTTGGCATCTACTCCTCAGAAGTCCAGGCCAACACAGAGGGACTCTGGCTGACCAAATTTGCAGACGACTGCAAGCTGGGAACCATTATTAACTCCCCAAGTGATTCAGACATCCTACAGAAAGGCCTCACTGAGATCAATGACTGGTGTCGAAACCATGGCCTTAAGCTTAATGACAAAAAATGCGTCATCATCCCCTTTGGGAAAAACTCAGTTCCCACTAATTACCACATCAATGGGAGCTCACTGAACACTGAAGGTGTTTATAAGAGATCTGGGGACAAAGGTTGACAGCAACCTCTCCTTCAACCACCGCATTGCCACTGTGGAAATTAAGTCCTTCTATGTGGCACATCTCATTACCAAGGATTTTGGTTCCAGGAAGAAAGAGGTCATCATTTCACTCTACTCTTCCCTCATTAGACCAATCATAGAGTATAATGCCCCATTTGGCATGTACCTCACTAGACACCTGCAACAGCTGGAGAGGCCACAAAAGTACCTCACAAAGAGGATCCTAGGCCCTAAACACATGTCCTACATGGACAGAATCAAAAAACTCCAACTATTCTCTGTCTCATATCATCTACTAAGAGGTGATCTCTGCTTAACTTACAAAGCCATGTCTGATCCAGCTCTGTTAGAAATGCTACATCTAAAGAAATCCCAATCCCTCAGCACCACACACTCCAGAGACCTCAACCTCATTACCACAATCAACAAAACATGCTGGTGGGACAAGTTCATAACCCAGTGACTGTTCATGCTCTGGAATAGACTCCCCATACATGTCAAGCAAAGCACCTCACTAGCCCTCTTCAAGAGAAATCTTGATGAGTGGATGGGAAATAGAAAGTTCACCCCAGGGATCACTCCAGTGGCTTTACTTGATAGAGGCACTGGGAACTAACAATGGGAGACACAATGCCAGGGCACGTCTATAGGCTAGGCTTGTAAAGGCCCCAGGTACACACCTATGAACCTATGAACTTATAATGAATGAGTCTGTGTGATGTAGTCATTTGCGAATATGTTAGACAGTTGTGCAGTTCAAGACAGTTTAATTACTTTAAGCTAAGACAATGGTTGGTCCTATGAGGGAGACTGATGGAATATTTAGCTATTTTATTGTAGCAGAATGCACGTTTCTTTCTTTGACTATTGTTTATGTTTGTTAGGATAGGAGCAACATATAAAAGAGTCAGCAGTAAGAAAGTGGTGGCTAGAGGTTTTCTTGCAGTTATCTGTAAGGAATAGCACCCCCCCCCCCACAAAAATTACAAAAATCGATAGGGAACAGAAGATGATTCATTAAAAAGGATTTGAGAGAGAAAGGAAGAAAGCAAGAAGACATGAAAATGTCCAGCAAATAGATGGATGCATTGTGTGAGAGAAGATCTGTGACACTCAAAAAAGAGCCATACAGATGATAGAGTGACTATTGAGGATAAGAAAGAAATTATGTATTGTTGCTATTATGCAAGAAGCCCAGAATTTCCAGACAAAGCTATACAAAATGATTAAGAGAGAAATTACAGGAAAGAAAAATACTTCTACAAGAAAAACTGTTAGAAGCTTCAAATAAAAATGTGTGTTCATTAATACAACAGATCCATGAAAAACACTACATAGACCAAAAAAAGTGTGAAAATTCAAAGAACAAAATTTAGAGACATTTGAAGGGTATATAAAAAAGAAATATGGACATGGGAAAGAAAAGGAGATCTGACATGGTGCAATATTTATGCAAAGGAGAAAGCCAAATTAATCAACATAAAAAGGCAGCCCAGAAGACACTTGAAGAGAAATTCAGGTAAAGGCATCCAGATATAGAAAATTTCACAATAGATCTCAAAGAGGGAATGTAGAACAGAAGACTGGTCAAGTAGAAGTTAAAAAAATAGAAGCTGAAGTTATGGAATATTTGTGAAGTCAAAGATTCAGTGTAGAAAGTCTAACACAGGTTATATTACAGCATGATGGAACAACTAGTCCCCAAAGTAAGGAGAAACAGAAAGAGCAGGAGACATCTGAAGAAGAAATATGGACACAGGAAAGAAAAAGAGATTTAATATGGTGCAATAATTATGCAAATGACTAAGCAAAACTAAATGCATAAAGAGCAGCACCAAAGATATTTGAATAGAAATACAGGCAAAGAAATCCGGGTATGGAAAATTTTACAATACAAAAAGATAAGAAAATAAAGAGGAAAAATAGAAATTTTACAATACAAAGAAATAAGAAAGTAAAGAGGAAAAAGAGAAAAGAGGATTACTAATGGAGAAGTTAAAAAATGGAAACTATGGTTATGGATTACTCGCAAAGTGAAAGATTCAATGTAGAAAATTTAACTCAAGATACTTAGGGGTCTCCCGTAGGAAACAAGAGTAAATGTTCCGTTAGAGTGATACAGCAAGGGGGAGAACAGGAAACTGTGGCAACTCTGACACAGACACTGTAGTGGAGTGATAGGCCAGTGTGTTCCCACATGAAAGAGCAATGGATGACGCAGGGCAAAACAAGAGAACGTGGCACAGGAAGATACTCTACAACTTTCTATAGAATGCCCAGAAAGAAATGGAGAACAAAGAATGTACCCTCAGTTTTGAAGAAAATGATCTAAGAGAAGAGTTGCCTGATATAATTAGAGCTAGATAGACATATTAGGACCAATTAAAGAAATAGACTGCAGAAGGTCAATAAAACCTCAAAAGTTAGAGGTTTGATAAGGCAAATGAACACAGCAATTAAGACTGTCCATAGAGATTCATGCAATATAACAGAAGTTAATAGGATACATTACTGTTTAGCCAAATTAATAACAGATAAAGTTCTACCACAAGAACACATGGTAGTAAGGGAAAGGATGGGGAGAAATTTTTTTTTTTCACTAAATATTTTTTTTTATTATTTCAAATAAGATGTCTTAAACATTACATGAAATAAAGATAAATAACATATTTACAATTCTAAAACATTACTAACTTCAAACCATTATATAACTATTTACATTGGTGTCTATGCAAATAACATTGAAATTCTATATTATATAAAGTTAGAAACATAAGATGATATATCTTCTTCGATATTTTCAAGTATTTCCAGTACTTTCATCCAAGAGTAATAGTAAGAAGTAGATATTTTAGTTCTGTTCTTCACTGTTAATATTTCCATGTGAGCAACTGTTGTTGTTAAAGTCTCAAATTCCTTGAACGTAGGCAGCCTCATTTTTCCAGTGTATAGTTATGATTTTACGTGAAATAGCCAATAGTGACCATAGAATTTTAGTGTCTTTTTTGGTACACAGTTTGGAATAGGAGAGTTGAATAAAATTAAAGACTTTGTTAATTGAAAATTATCATTATAGACAGTCTCAAAAATATAATCAATGGACTTCCCGTACATGTGGAGACATATACATTCATAAAAACATGCTGCCAATCTGCTTTTATCTTGGTATGGCATCTCCAACATTGATCTTCAATAGAATACATTTTGGCTAACCTATGTGGTGTATAGAAACTTCTATGTAGATATATCCAAGTGAATAATTGCCAGTATTTTGATAATGTAGAAAATTTGGAAGATTTTAGAATATTACTTTTTTCTTCTTCAACTGGAGGATGGTTGTTTATTAAAGTATAATAATCCCAGTATGATTTTTCATGATAGTTTTTGTTTTTAACAATTTTATAGATATTAGACAAATAACCTGTACCCTGATAAGGCTGTTTTGTGATAAGAATAAGGTATTCAATGAGTTTTGGAGCTTCATGTCTAACTGAAGGTTGCATTTGTTCTATTTTATTTATAAGAAAATGCCTTAGATTTTGTAAAAACAGCCAATTGTCTTTATTTATATTATAATTATAAATTATCTGTTCCTTTGTTAGAATTTTCCCTTTCTCTATAAGTTGATGCCAAAAGAGTAATGTTTCTTCTTTAAGTATATTTATTTTAGATATTTGGAATGTATCTAGAATATTTGGTGTAAAAGCTATAGGGAAAATAAGAAAAATCCAAGAATTAATATTTGTTATTTTGTTTATATATGTTCTGAACACTGAAAGTGTAGAGCTTACATAGTTTGATGGCAATTTATTAATATTATTACTTTTCCCTAAAAAATAATCTTTTAACATCCATATAAGGGGTGATGGTATTACTGTTAAGTTGTCTTGTATGTGATTATAATTGATTTATATGTAAATCTGCTCATGGGCTTGTTTCCATATAGGTGTGTATGAATTATTTAACCATAGTGTTATGTTTTTAATAACAGATGAGGTAATATATAAATCAATATCCGGTAAATTAATTCCACCATCTTCCCAATCTGGCAAATGTTTATTTAAGGCTATATGGGGTTTATTTGGAAACCATAGAAAATTTTAAATTAGTTTATTGTATCTTTGAATAATATATTTGGGAGGTGGCAATGAAAAATGTTGTATTAAGTATAATATTTTGGGGAATATGTTTATTTTAATAAGATATAATCTGTCTGCTGTTGAAAAGATATATTTATTCCAGTAACCAATTGTTTGTTCTATTTTGTCTAGTATTTTATTATAGTTAAATATTAGAGAATCTGTTAATTCATTGAGTAGATTTATTCCCAGATATAATAATTTACTTTCTGTTACTATATATTTGGAAAATCTTTTGTTTATATTATTTTTTTTTTACAATTACAGGGCATAATTTTAGTTTTGTTTTCATTAAATTTTAAGCCTGAAATATTTTGAAATTTATTCATGGAGTTAAATAGAGCATTCAAAGACTCATTTGCATCTGAGAGAGTTAATAGTATGTCATCAGCAAAGAGTTGGATTTTAAGGTTTAACATTTTATTAATACAAATGCCCTTTATGTTATTGTTTGATCTGATTTGATTTGCAAAGGGTTCTATGAGTAATGCAAATAACAATGGTGATAAAGGGCAACCTTGTTTAGTTCCCTTTTTATTGTTATAGGGCCTGATCTATATGATCCCAGTTTAACATATGCAGTAGATTTTTCATATAGTATTTGGATAAGATTATTAAAATTAGAAGGAAAGTTATATTCTTTTAAAACTAGTGAAAGAAAGTTCCAGTTAACCGAATCAAAAGCTTTATTAATATCTAATGAGATTACATTTAAATTTAGGACTTTATGTTTGCTATAATCTATTAATGTTAGTATTCTTTTAATATTATCTGAAGTATTTCTTCCTTTAATAAAACCTGTTTGATCTTTGTGAATTAAGAAAGGAAGAAAGTGTTTGATCCTATCTGCGTATATAGCCATAAACATCTTGTAGTCTATATTGAGTAATGATATTGGCCTATATGAGGAACACTGTTTTCATCTTTATCTGGTTTGATAATTGGGGATATCAATGAATATTTCCAAGAGGGTGGTATATTCAAATCTTTATTGGCTATATCATATACTTTTAATAATAAAGATATGGCTTGATTGGGTATTAATTTATACATTTCTGGTAGCATATTGTCTGGGCCAGGTGCTTTATTTGTCTTGAGCTTTTTAATTTGTGATTTTAATTCTGTCATATTGATTGGTTTGTTTATAATGTCTATTTGTTCTTGTGTTAATTTAATATGAATATTGTTTTCTAAGTATTTTTTTATATCCTTAGTAGGTGTATCTTGAGTATTTATGGAATTATCAATGTTAAATTGGAGTCTGAATGCTTCTAAAATATCATTTAGTTAAGTAACTCTTTTGTTAGTATTGGGAATAAATATTTCTTTTATTTGCTTAGATTTAATTATTTTTTTTGTTCTATTAGTTAAGTATCTCAGGTGTGCTGAATTAGTAGAGTATGAGTTTATTTTTATCTTTTCTAAGTTAATCATAATCTTATGGTGTAGCAATTCTGTATACTTCTTTTTGATTTATGTAAGTTCTTGAACTTGAGTAGCATTACCCTTTTGTATTTCCAGTTTCAATTTATCTGCTTTGTTTTGTAAGTCTAGGATATCTTTATTCCATAACTTCCTTTTATTTATGTACCAGGATAATATCTTCCCATATGTAACTGCTTTTAATGAATCCCAGACATATATTTCTGAAATATCTTCTGTGTAATTTATTTCTAGAAAGTTTTTGATTGCTTCTTCATAAAATTCTTTGAAATCTCTCAATTTTGTGATATAGGAAGGTATCCTAGTAATGGGATTTGAATAAAATGGTGTAAGCTCTATCTCAAAGACTATGGCATTATGATTAGATAAAGGACAATTTATGATTTTGACTTTGTCAATTTTTGTTATTAGGTCATTGGCAACATATATTCTATCAATTCTAGAGTTAGTTTTATATCTATGAGAATAAAATGTGAAGATTAGTGAGTCTGGTTCTGCAAATTCATTTATATCTTTTAAATACAATGTATCTATAAATTTCAATAGTGCTTTAGAGATGGGTTGTTTTCTTCTTTTGGATTTAGAATCTGTATCTTTTTCATTCATTATACAGTTGAAGTCTCCTGCCAATATCAGGCTACCCTTAGTTAAATGAATTATCTCTTCAAAATGCTGTTTAACTGTTTTTAATCCTAGTCCTGGGATCCAATATAGATTTACTAACGTATAGATTCTCTTATTTAACTCTATTGAAACTAGACAAAACATACCTGATGTATCTTGATGAGTAGTAATTATTTTAGGTGTTATAGTTGAGTTGCGAAGTAGTATAGCTACTCCTCTTTTTTTGTTTTGTATTGAGAGTTTATTAGTACTGTGTAATTATTAATATTTAAGTTGTTTATATCTCTATCTAATAAGTGTGTCTCTTGTAAAAAGACTATTTGTGGTTTATGTAAGTTTATGTACTTGAATAGGCTTCTCCTTTTATTATTATTATTTAGACCATTAACATTTATGGATAAACATTTCATTTCCTAGTTTTGAGTTTGTTTTATGTGTGAGTTTATGTAAATATTGTTTATTCTTAGTTCCATCCTGGATACAGTATTCAAAAAGTTTTTCTTGTATGATTTTTGCATGTTTCTGAGTGACACCAAAGTAATAGAATAAAAAAAAAACAAAGAACTTCCAAACTTGTAATTCTTAACCTTAAAAACCATTCCCTATTGCTATGAGGTAATATACCTCTTCGTTTGGTTAGTGAATCTAACCAAACAAACTTTCTACCCTCACAAATAATATTTGGATCAGTTTCTCTTATCCTCTTAGTTTTAAATAAAGATAATTGAATAATATATTAAGATAATCTAATCAGCTAAAATATATACATATATTCTTTACTCATCTTATTGTAATTCAATAATACTTACTTCTAAGCAGGTTTCAAAAAGGTACAAATATTTAGATTAAGGTAGTATCATTTCAAAATAATTTAGGGTATTAATAAACATCATGTTAAAATCTATAACTGTATATTTCATACATCTGTTGAAAACTATTTACTGACATTACTGTATAATACAGTACCATTGTTGTGCAATTGTTTTAGACTACTCAAGTCCGAAACCAGTGTTTAAATTAATATTTGCAAAGTCATATTGGAATAAAAACATGAATAGTTCTGAAACCACATCATATTTCATGTTTAACATAAACTGAAATGCGATACAATGTATAAGTATATTAATATTTCTTTAGTAGACATTAAATATGTTCCTCTGATTGCATTTTTAGCTTTTCAATGACAATTCCCATGGCTGGAGACAACAAGATCACAATTTAGACAGCTCCCTTATCCAAGACACCACTCATAATGTTGTTACCTGATTGAGTGTCTTGTTGCCAACACTTCCATCAACCCTCAGAGGGACCCTGCACAATGAAAACTGACACAGTACAGAGGTAAAACTGCAGCGCACTTGACCACACCCTCAAAGCAAACATCTATGTATATCACACATCAACTCCCACAGCTTAGACTGACACCCAACCAGTGCGTCTATCTGCTGACAACAAGTGCTGGAGATACAATCCTGACCTACTCAACACCAGTAATTCAATCCTATGACTGAACAAAAGTATACTGGAGAACACATCAAAACAATGGAAGCTGCCAAGATTCAAACCACCATGTACGAAAATATTACAGGCCAAAATTCCCAACCCATTTTGCAGCAAAGAGACAAAACGTATTCAAACCATGGGGTAACACCTTTACCACGTCAAAAAGGTGTCCAAGAAGCTTGTTTTTCCTCCAACATCGGAGGACAGCCACGATGATCCATGCACTGCAAGAGTACCATTTTATCCTGGCAATTGCTTCACGACTGTATATAGAAACATTTAATCCAAATCATTAACTGGCACCACAACAATATTTCTCAGAAAAGTTGTTTTACAGCCAATGACCAGACAGAACGCATCATTGAGAGGATACATTTATCAAATGTCAAGTGCCCCAGCCATAATACAAGTGTCTCCTCAAATCAATCCCCAACGAATCTACTGCCCACCAAACTTGCAGACCAATATTGGCATCCTTTCATGCAGTCACATTGAAACACAAAAATTCAGGTCCGCTGATCAGGAACAACCAGGCTCTCAACTGCCAGACAACACACCCGTCTGCAGAAAGGTCCAAGAATCATAGTTGCATTGTCAAGCATCCTTGTCCACACTAACAGTAACATGATATACCCGCATACACTAGTATTATGTCATTCTTGATAATGTAAAAAGCCAGGCAATATTATAAGAAGGGTGAAGCCACAGCCAGGCAACATAACAAGAAGAGCACAGCCGCAGTCACCATTCAGATGAGCAAACGGGAACAGCATGAGCCATCTAAGGATGGATAGCCCGTTGAGTACCTGCCACAATGCATGCCCATAATGCATGGCAACCCAGTAACAAATTAGGGTGTGGGCTAAGCCTCTCCCCTTCCACTCAAATCAGATCCAACACAATATGTGTGTAGAACACAGATGCTTCGACAAAGCCCAAAGCCACATGGGATATAAACATTGTATAATTGACACACCGGGTCAAATCCACTGTTGTTATGTTACTCATTATAGTTGCCTATACAATCATTGCTTCCACTTTCTCCATCTAGTATACCATACTGCCATCTAAATGTTTGATTTGCCAAATGCACATCCAACCTTCTTGTTGCATCCCACCTGCCCACCCGAGGGCATACCTTGGCAGCAGGACATCAGTAGTATTCTGCAGGAGCACCAGCATGGGAAATGGCAACCCTCCCCAAAACAAACCTGTCAGTTGCTTGACATTTACTAGTTTCTTTAGAGAATTTGTAAAACAGCAGTGATTTTATTTGCTGATGATTAATTTCTGCTTTTTAAACTCTGCTGTATAAAACATAGTAAGGGATAGCTAAAATGTCTGGAAATCTAAACTGATAGAAAGACAAGCAGATATATGTCCTTATCTATCAAGGTGCTAGAAGACATCAGTAGCCATAAACTGAAAGTGCTTCAAAAATAAATATCTGTGTATATTTATATGAACCTTTTATATTATTTATGTTTCCTTAGAAGGAATTTAGGTTTCTGTTTCTTTATATGTGAACCTAGCTTATTTTCTGACTAGACGTCAATTAGAAAGAGTCAGGGGATGGCGTACACAAGTAAATGCGACAAGCAATAAGTAACTCAAGTTTCTAGTGATGTTTGTGGCTGTTAAATTGTCTCGAGAACCAAGCGGGAAAAGATATGTGTTTTTTCTTTTTTTTTTCCCTCCTCTTATTTGGTGACAAACTCATGTAGTGGCACACAAGCACTCTAGTTTACGGAGTAGTGTTCACAACTATCAAACTTTGCATTTTAAACATGCTATGCCTTATTTCTCTACAAAAGAAAAGACAACAGGATATCTAAGCTAGTCACAAGCATCTTTCAACTCCGGATGTCTGGAGCCACAACACACATGACTTATAGCCTCAAAATATCACTTAAAACATATTTTTTCACTGGACTATATCAGTATGTGCATATGGGTCAAAGGCAGAACATCTTTTAAGCTTATTTAAAGTAGTCTTATGATACATCCTAACTGAAATACTTCATTTCAAAAGCAACACATTTCTGCCCAGCATTAGCGTTTATCCAAACAGGGACACTTTTAACTTATAAAAAGTAATACTATCAGGGATGTAACTAATAATAAGTTATATAGCAGCCATTACTATACCTATTGAGCAATATAACCATATACTGATTAAAGTATTATAAGTTAATGAAGATTTAATAAAAAGAAGAGAAAAATAAAAACAACAACACAAAGAGAGAAAATAAATAAATAAATAAACTATTTGGGAACATTATTATGCATTGATTACTCTGATTAAGAATATGAAAATAATAGATGGATAATAATGAAAAATAGAGTAATGTTTAAATTATGCTTAGTATATTGATGTGATTTGAGATAAATGTATTTACATTTATGCTAATTTTGACATTTAAAATATAATTGAAAACAGTACCTGTTTTGGTGTAACTTGAAGACAGTAAGAACTTTTCTTTTGTTGTTAGTATTATTATTTAGATTTTTACAGAATATAACATATGTAAGATTATTTGTCCTTTAGTTTTTTTTCTTTTGCTCAACAGTTTTCCAATTATTTACTTCAGCATTTCTCTTCGTGTACTTATTGTCCAGTCCATAGATTCTTCATGTGTTAGGATGTTGTTGTTGGTAAGGTATTTTATTGCTGAATCTACTGTTTCAAAGATTTTTATTCCATTTGGTAGAAAAACTTTCAGTCTTGCTGGAAATAAAAGATGGACTTTCAGTTGCTTTTTCTTCAAGGTTTTTTTATTGGTAGAAATTCTTTTCTTTTGAAACCACCTTTGTAGAATAATCATTGTCAAATCTTATTAATGAATCATTGTATTTGATGGGAGAATTTGCCCAAGCATTTCTTAATATAAGATCTTTATCTTGTGTAGAAAAAGTCTCACAATTATAGATCTCGGCTTGTTCTTACCTGGAGAAGAAGCATTTCCAGAAGCTGCTAGTGATCTATGCCCGTTCTATACCATATGAAAGAGCTTCAGGTATTTTTGTTACATCTGGTATCCAGGTGGTAAGAAAGTTTATCATATTGTCCCCTTCAGATTTTTCTGGTAGACCATATATTCTAATATTATTTCTTCTTGTTCGGTTTTCCATATCATCAAGCTTTTCTAGTAAATATGTATTCTGTTGAAGTAAGAATTCAGTTTGTTGTTCTTCTATTTGGACTCTAGTGTCAATGTCACTTAATGACTGTTCAATAAGTGATATCTGTCCTTTCTGCTGTGTAAACATTTCTTGAAGCTGTTCCAGTTGTTGTGAGCACTTTTCTTTAAAAGTATCTATTTTATTGTCCATCTTGTCGATTTTTATTGTAAGTTCCTGTATATTTGTAATGAGAGACTGCAGGTCTATTTTGAGAGAAGAGTCTTGTGCTGTATTCCTTAGATGACTCATGCTGTAAAGCTGATATTGGTGCTGATTTTCCAGTAATTAATTTGACAGAATTATTCAAGTTCTGACAATAAAATTTTTCTTATAGATGCTCAGAGTTATTAGAAATAAGTTAGTAATAAAAATTTCTTCAAATTAAATATTATTTTGTAAAATTCCTGTCAGGAATTGTATTGAGGTAAGAGAGCTGAAATGAAGTGCAGCTATCAGTTCAGCATCCTAGCCACGCCCCCGATGGGGAGAAATTGAATGCCATAATGGAAGTATTGAATAGAGAAAACTATAAAGCAATTAAGACAAGAAGTGTCACTGTAAGAAGTGTATAGAAGAAGGAACAGATCAACAAAAATACTCAGAAAGACAGATGTGATAAAAGCAATGCACAGGATTATAACAGATCAGGATTTATCATGTACTATCACAAATAATAAACTAAAAATATCAGCGCAGGCAGAAAAACATAGAAGATGCACAGATAAATATAAAGGAAAAGTACAAAATAAGCAATTTATTAATGACTCAAAAAGTTTTATACAGTACTGGGAAACATGGTAAAAGGAATTGAAAGACCACCAAAAAAGGAAGAAATAGATACAATTTTTGAGAAATATTTATAAAAATCCTGTGGAACATAACAAAGATGCTAAATGGATAGAAGAAGAAAAAGAAAGAATAAGACGTTCAAATGTACACGATATGAAATGGAATGAAGTAATAAATAAAGACACTGAAACAAAGTTAATAAAAGCCTATACTTGGAAAACCCCAGGTTCAGATGCAGTACCTAACTTCTGGCTAAAAGCATTAACATCTTTGCAAGTAGATTTAGCCATGAGTAAGAACTATTTATATGTGCACCCCAAACAGACACCAGCCTGGCTACCAGCAGGAAAAACAATGCTCCTACTTAAGAGTGAACCTGCAAGCTATCCTAAAAACTATACACCCATAACTTGCTTTCCGATGACTTATAAACCATAAACTGGAATTGATGCCAACAGGGTTTATTGGACAGTTTTTCCATCTCTTTCAACTTTCTGGTTTAAAATCACGTTTACGATTTAGAAGAAAACTCAATTGTGGCAATAGAACAAAAGGGTAATAAAAGAAAATCATATATAACAAAGGATCATCTGTTGTTAAATAAAGTCATAGTGGGTAACTGTAAAAAGGTGAAGAATCTAAGTATGGCATGGATAGGCTACAAAAAAGCATTTCACAGTATCCCCCATTCATGGATAAAAGAGTGCTTAAAATTGTATAAGATACACCCTACAATGACAAACTACATCATGGCAACCATGAAACAGTGGCAAACCACTTTGCAGTTAAGCCATGATAAAGGACAAATTATTATTCCAGAGATAAAAATTCAAAGGGTGATATTCCAGGGTGACTGTCACCACTGACCTTTTATCTTGCCTTTAACCCATTAAGCTGTCTGCTTTACAGATTAGGTCATGGCTATAATTTGTCTCCCAGAAAGCAACAAAGTGTAAAGACTTCTTATCTTCTCTTTGTAGATGATTTGAAACTGTATAGCTCATCCGATTAAACTAAAAATGCAACTGCAAGTAGTCAAACTTTTTCAGATAATATAAGAATGGCATTTGGTCTTGATAAATGTGCAAAAGCAACCTGTAAATCAGGAAAGCTGCAGCAGCAGGAAAACATCAGTTTGCTACAAGAATGTGATATAAAAGAACTTGAGCAAGAGGGTATAAATATTTGGGAATTGATGAAGGATCAACAATAAAAAATTAACAAATGCAAATAAAACTCAGTAAGGAATATTTTAGAAGACTTAAATTAATCATGAAAACAACATTGACATCTATAGGTTCATAGGTTAGTACTAGGCTAACTGCCCATGTGGGTCATTTTAAGCTTAGCCAATTTCCTGATGGGACAATCAAACCCTGCATTTTGTGCCTGTAATGTAAATACCTTAACCATTATGCCAACCTCCCATCCTGAAGAAACAAAATTCAAGCTATAAACCAGTTTGCTCTTCCTGTCCTAATTTACAGTTTTGGAGTGATAGACTGGCCCCAAAAGGTGTTAGATAGATTACATGGGATAAAAAGAAGAATGCTTCATGCTCATCAAATGATTTATAAAAATTAGTGCATACCTAGATTATATATTCCCCATTTTGACGGATGTGTGAGCCTCTTTGAAATTGATTACATGTATAGATCAGCAATCGTGAGACTGCATACATATCTGCTGACCTCACAAGACCCAAACATAGTGAAAGTTTTGAAACATGAGAAGAATAAATCTAAGATGATTTCCCTGCATAGTCTAGCAGAGGCATATTGGCATCAAGTGGAAATGGAAATAAAACCAGAAGTAAATAAAAATCAGGCAGCAACTGAATGTGCCAAAAAAAACAAAAGAAAAAATATAAGGTGAAGGATCAGATGAGAAGGCAAGAAATGTGGAAAATGCATAAATATAGTTTCAAGTATAAAAAACTCCTGGAACAACCTCATGTGGATCAGGACTGAATGCAGGAATGGTTAAGGATATGTAGTTTATTGGCAGTTTGGACAGTTTTTCCATCTCTTTCAACTTTCTGTTTAAAATCCCATGTTTGTGATTGTTTCCTGCCTTCCCTGTAACTAGTCTAGTCCAGAAACAGATTTGCTCTATCCAGGACTGTTTGTAAACTTCTAAGTAGTGCAAAAAAATCTGCACTTCAAATTTTCCCTTAGATTTGCTAGTTCTCTCCTGTCCTGCACTTTTACTAGCTTATTAGTTTAGCACTTTACCAGACTTCTTGTAGAAATTATTGTAGCACACAAAAGTGCTACCAGCATTAAACATTCTACAAGGACACCGCTCCAGTACTTATTATTAATGCTTACCCCTCCAGGCATGTATAAAGGTCGTTTCCCTGTGCTTCTCCTATTAACCTGGTGAATTTGGGCATCCTGAGGCAATATAGCAACTGCCTCATGTACACCGACAACTCTCTCCTTTTACCTCCAAACACTCAGACTTGCGAGAAATGCACTTATATATCCAAATTGGAAGCCACGCACTCTCCAGCCATGACCGGAATAGCAGGTCAAGAGGAGAAGGTCAACACTTGCACCACACCACATGGCACACATAGCCCTCCAAAACACACACCATCACTGCCTTCACATAAAAACACAAGTCACACACCCACCTTCATGGAAGCTCTCAATAAAAATCTACCCACACAGCAGAGGCCTCCATGCAGAAACACACTCGACCAGCACAGCACAATACTAATCATGAGACACATAATTCTCCTAAACAGTGTGTCACTCAACTAAAGCCCCTAAGGCAAAACAGCATGCCCAACACACTAGTCATAGGTGACTCGATAGTGAGGCACACTGATGTCCCACTCACTAAGTTGAATAAGGAGAAAGTAACAGTCAACTGCCTGTCAGATGTCAAGATCTGCCACATAATGCACACACTCAGGTCCCTCAACAACAGGTACAAATATGACTCCGTTATTATACGTATGGGTGTGAATGACCTGAGATGTACCTCCCTGGACTACATGAAAAGAGACATGGAGGAGCTCTTGGATTATGTAGCCCAGGCAAGTATGACCCTAGCCTTGAGCAGCACCATACCATCACCCAGAATGATACCACAGTTTGTTTGTTTGCTTGTGTCTTTCGGCTTTTCCTGGTTAGGGGTCGCCACAGCGGAACTCCGGTCCGCTAATGATTGGTAGTAGAGTTTTATGTGCTGGCTTGCCGGGCCTAACTCACAACCTTCAGTGAAGGAATGCCCATTCATGCATGTCGCCACACAGAAGACGCTCTAACTGAGAATCAAACGGGCAACGTCTAACTGTGAGGCGACAACGCTACCGCAGCACCACCATCGCAGTACAAGCAGAAAATGACTGATTTCAACAATTGGCTAAGTTTCTGGTGTCATTCAAAGGAGATCCAGCATCTGTCTGCCTGGGATGACATGACTGACAGACCCCGATACTTTGACAGAGATGGCCTGCATCTGTTACCCATGGACTTCCGGATACTAGCCAAGGGTCTTGCCATGTCTATAGTGCCTCTTTTAGGCTTTGTTCCAAAGATCAAATTACCACCATAACAGCTACAAACAAATGCAATCTGAGGGTCATGCTCCTCAATGCTAGAAGTCTAAATCTCAAAATTCACTCGCTCGAAGCACTCATTAAAATAGAGAACATCAACATTTGTGCTGTAACAGAGACCTGGTTCAAAGCAGCAGAAAGCACCCCTGCACTACCAGGCTATAACTCGTTCCACACCTTTTGGGCCCAGAAATTGGACAGAAGCTACAAAGGCAGTGGTGTTTCCATATTCATAAAGGATGCGCACACCTCCAGACTGGTAGCCCAACATAATGCATCAGAGATACTTCAGGTGCAGCTAACACTGGGCAAGACAGCGATTCAGGTAATAGCCTGCTATAGGTCCCTAACTATGTCCCAAGACTCACACTCCATGTTCCCAAGCACCCTGGAGAATATTAGGGTCCAACCTAACACTCTCATAGTGGGTGACTTCAACTTCTCCTCCATTAATTGGGAAAAATACTCATGTACCAATACACTTGCTCAAAGTTTCCTGGAATTCATTAATTCCAATGCTTTGGATCAGCTAGTTCTTACCCCCACTAGAGGTAGCAACATCCTTGACCTGGTCATTACTAACATGGGAGACCATGGCTCTATACCAATAGTCAACTCCTCCCTGGTTAGATCTGACCACAAACTAATCACCTTGGAAATCCGCCACCCCCCCTGCAAAGGTAACCACCATGAAAAACTTCTCCAAAGCTACCTTTGGGCTCCTAAAAACAGAGGTGGCTAACTTCACGGCACTCATGCAAATGGAAAATAGTTGCATGACCACTGAGTCTTACACAAATGCACTATACGAACACATACACAATGCATGCATGGATCTCGCCATACCCAATAGAACCAAGACACTGTCCTCCAAAAAAAGGAAGCCAATCTGATGGTCCCCTGCTATAAACAATCTCTACAACAGAAGGAAGAAACTGATGTGGAATAAGCGGAAGTCCCAAGACTGGAAAAACTCCCTTAGCAGCCTCAACAAAAAGTTGAGATCCCTGATCAAATCCTCTAAAGCTAGCTATGAAAACAGAATTGCAGCAGATAGTAAAGACAACCACAAGGCCTTCTATAGTTATGTAAAGAATCTCCATGGCAAAACCCAGATTTGCTCTGAGCTACTGCACAATAGTACCTCCTATACCGAGCCAACAGATATTGCCAATATAGTGGCCAACAGATTCAGAGCCAACTTTACCTCTTTCTCCCACCCAAAGGACCAATCACAATAACAGTAGATTGCCAAGCACACAGTATTACTGCTGCACAGGTTAAAACAGCACTGGCCAAGGCCAAGAATACAGCTTCTATGGGACCTGACAATATCCCTGGCTGTGTTCTACATGAACTCAAAGTGAACTGGCAGCACACCTGTGTGCCTTGTTCAATCACAGCCTCACCTCAGGCTTTGTCCCTACTGAATTGTGCACTGCTACAGTCATCCCTCTCCATAAAGGAGGAATGACTATATACTCTAGGAACTATTGCCCCATTAATCTTACGAGTCTGATATGCAAAGCTATGGAACGCATCATCATGGACCTAATAAACAAGGATATAGGGAATCTCAAAACTCTGGATCCCACACAGTTTGTTTTGTGAAGGATAGATCATGCCTGTTCAGCCTGGTCAACTTCTTTGAGTCAGTCACCAGATCTGTGGATGAAGGCAAGGTGGTTCATACAGCCTACCTTGATCTGGCCAAGGCCTTTGGTACCATTCATAGGTTCATATGTAAGTATTAGGATATCTGTCTGAGGGCATCTATAAGCCTAGCCAGAATGTGTTGACTTTTGCCACCCCCTTAGATTAGTTCCCTGCACCTCTTTCTAGCAGAGCCATTAGTTCCCTGGGCCTCTGTCCAGCAGAGCCACTGCAGTGATCCCGGGGGTAAATTTTCTGTTTCCCATCCACTCGTCAAGGTTTCTCTTGCAGAGCGTTAGTGAGGGGCTCTGCCTATTGTAGATTGGAATATCGTTCCAAAGCATGGGGAGTCTCTGGGACAGGAATCTATCCCTCCAGCATGCCCTATTTATCGTTGTGGTGAGGTTTAGATCCCTAGAGCATGTGGCTCTCGGGGACTTGTTTTTTTTAGGTGGAGCATGTCCATCAATTCTGGGTTGGACATGGCCTTGTATGTCAGGCAGAGATCACCTCTGAGTAAGCGGTATGCAATGAGTACAGCTGGAGTTTCTTCAATCGGGTTGCATAAGCCTCTGGAGTTTCTTCAACTGGGCTGCATAAGGCATCTGTTTGAGGCCAGTAATCCTCTTGATGAGGTACTTCTGTGGTTTTTCCAGCTGTTGCAGGTGTCTTGTAAAGTACATCCCAAATGGGGCGTTGTACTCTATGATGGGTCTGATGAGTGATGAGGAGAGGGACACAATAACCTCTTTTGTTCTAGATGCAAACCCTTTTGTGATTAGTTGGGCCACATAGAATGATTTTCTAACCACCTTGGCAACATGATTATGAAAGGAGAGATTACTATCTACTTGGGTCCCCACATCCCTTATTACATTTTCTGTATTTAGGGGACTACCACATATGTGGTAGTTCATGGGTACTTTGTTTTTTCCAAAGGGATGACTATGCACTTTTTGGCATTTAGCTTGAGGCCATGATTTTAACACCAGGTATCCGTCTCAGTGAGACCCTTCTGGAGGATGTCTGTATCAACCAGAGAGTCAGTTATGGCCCCCAGTTTGCAGTCATCTGTGAACTTGGTCAGTCATAATCCTCCTGTGCTTGCCTGTACCTCTGAGAAGTATATATTGAAAAGGAGGGGTCCCAGGACTGAGCCCTGGGGGACCCCATATGTAACCAGTTTAGAGTTAGACCTAGAGCCTGCAACTCTCACCATGTGGATTCTATCCATTGGCAACCCATCTCGTGATGTAGGGGTTTATGTTCAGGCTGGTGAGCTTGTCTATAATACCAGAATGGGGAATGGTGTTGAAAGCCTTTGCAAGGTCTAGTTAGGCTTTGTGGACCTTCTTTCCCTAATCTAAATCCTTGGTAACTGTCTCAATGAAGTCCACCAGGTTTAGGAGGCATGATCTGCCCTTAACAAAGCCAAACTGGGTAGGGTCCAATGTTTGGAGGTTCTCAATGTCTCTGTTAATGAGTTGCATGATGATGTGCTCCATAGCCTTGCAGACCAGGCTAGTCAGCTTATAGGGCGATAGTTCCTGGAGTCTGTTTTGGCTCCACCTTTGTGGAGCAGGATAACTGTTGCTGTGAGCCACTCTATGAGTACATAGCCTGTAGAGAGGCTGAGTTTGAACAGTGAGTTTTGGTGAGGGGTTAGTTCATTTTGGAGCTCGTGTAATACACAGCCTGAGACACCGTCCAGTCCCATTGAAGCTGTGTTTTTGTCTTTGGATAGGGCTGTTTTAACCTGTGTGTCAGTGATTGCTGGGGCTCTACATTCTTCTGGTATGGTTATGGGCCCTTCAGGGGGTGAGAGGGGGGTGAAGTTTGCACTAAACCTGTCTGTCTGAATGTTGGCAATATCAGTCGGTGCAGTGTATTTTTTGCCATTCTGCACTAACTCAGAGCAGATCTGAGAGTTTCCACTTAGGTTCTTGACATAGCTGAAGAACACTTTGTGGTTATCTTTGGAGTCCTTAGCAAATTTTCTTTTGAAGCTAGCCTTGGACGATTTTATGAGGGAATGTATTTTCTTGCTGATACTGATCAGGGATGTCTTTCCTTCTTGGGATTTTAATATTTTCTGTACTAGTTTCCTCCTTCTATTGTATAGCTTGTTTATGGCAGGAGTCCACCAGACTGGTTTCCTTTTCTTGGAGGAGTGCATCTTGGTTTTGCTTGGGATAGCATGGTCCATACATTCTTGCAGGTGCTCATAGAGTGCCTTTGTAAGGGATTCAGCAGCGTGGACAGTGTTGTCCTTTAGCATGGGGGCTGTGAACCTTTCCATCTCGGTCTTGAGTAATGTGAAGTTTGCTTTTGAAAAGTTTTTCACAGTGGTTTCCTTGATTGGGGGTGGGGGTGGAATGTGGATATCCAGAGTGATTAGTCTATGGTCTGATCTAACCAGCGAGGGGTTGACCTCCTGTGTGGAACACTGGACGCCCATGTTGGTGATGACCAGGTCCAATATGTTGTCACCTCTGGTGGGTGGTGGGGGTGTTGACTATTTGATCCAGGGCGTTTGAGTTTATAAATTCTAGGAAGCGTTGGACAAGGGAGTTAGTACTTGAGTAGTTCTCCCAGTTAATGTTTGGGCAATTGAAATCACTTAATATTAGGGTGTTTGGTACGACCTTCATATTTTCGAGTATCTCCAGAAATGCAGAATAGGGGTCCTGGGTCATGGTGGGTGATCTGTTGCAAGCTACAATTTGAATTGCAGTTTTGCCCATTGTTAGTTGCACATGGATGATCTCTGAGACATCTTGCTGCACCACTAACCTTGGAGGTGTGGGTATCCTTGATGAATATGGCTACACCCCCACCTTTTGTGTTTCGGTCTGGGTTCTGTGGCCAAAAAGTATGGTATGAGTTATAGCGTAGTAGTGCTGGGGTGCTCTCTGGAGCCTTAAACCAGGTTTCTGTTACTGCACAGGTATCAATGTTCTCCATACTGAGGAGTGCCTCTAGTGCATGCATTTTGAGGTTTAGACTTCTGGCGTTGAGTAACATTACCCTCAGTTTTTGGTTACTTGTGCTATTTACGATGGTGGATTTGTCTTTTGAGTCTTGCCTATAAAAGGCACTATGGGGGTGACAAAAGCCTTGGCCAGTATTTGAAAGCCAAAGGGTGACAGGTGCAAGCCATCTCTTGCGAAGCAATGTGGCTTGTCGAGCATGTCATCCCAGGTGGACAGATACTGGATCCCCTTTGAATGACACCAGAAACTTAGCCAATTGTTGAAATTGATCATTTTTTTCTTTATACTGTGGCATCATTCTTGGTGAGGGCAGGATGCTACTCAGGGTCAGGGTCATACCGGCCTGGGCTACATGATCAGAGAGCTCTTCCATGTCTCTTTTCATGTAGTCCAGGGAGGTATGTCTCAGGTCATTCACACCAACATGGACAATGACAGAGTCATATTTGTACTTGTTCTGGAGTGACCTGAGTGCTTATGTTATGTGGTGGATCCTGGCGCCTGACAGGCTGCTAACTGTAAACTTCTCCTTGTCCAGCCTAGTTAGTGGGACATCAGTGTGCCTGACTATAGAGTCTCCTATTACTAGTTTGTTGGGCATGTTATTTTGCCTTAAGGGCTGTGATTGCATGGCACACTGATTATGTGAAGTATGTGTTTCATGGTTTGTGTTGGGGTGTGGAGGTTGCTTGGATGTCTGCTTTGGAGGTCTCTGTTGCTTTTGCAGATTTTTATTTAGAGCCTCCGAGTATGTTTTTGTGTATTTGTGTGTGTTATTTGCCGGTGTTGGTTTAATACGTCTATGTGAGACTGGTGGTGTGTTGCAAGTATTTCCCTTCTCCTCTTGACTGTCTGTTCCAGTCTTGGGTTGAGAGAGCTTTACCTCCAGTTTGGCTGTATAATTGCATCTCTCGCATATATTAGTCTTTGGTAGTAGGAGGAGAGGGTTGTCTGTGTACATAAGGCAGTTGTAACATTGCCTCAAAATGCCCAGATTCACCAGTTGGACTGGAGAGTACACCTGAAACTGCCCTTTGGACATGCCTGAATAAGTAAAGTGAGCTGTTTTACTGATTGTCTGGTAGGGACGAATAGACAGCCTTGTCCTTCTGGACAGTATGGGGGGGGGGTCTAATGCTAGTGTTAATTAGTGCTTGCTATGAGTTTTGAGCAAGTGCTGGGCTGTGAAATGAATGGTTTGAGTGCTTTCCCTACTCATTGAGTGCATTGCCCACTCAGGAATCATAGAAAAACTCACTAAGCTAGGCATCAACCCCTATATCACTAGGTGGGTTGCAAACTGGCACACAGATAGAATCCACACTGTGAATGTAGCTGACTCCAAGTCAGACTGCCAACCAGTCACCAGTGGAATCCCACAGGGTTCAGTCCTGGGTCCTTTCCGGTTTGGTATCTACTTCTCTGAAGTCCAGACCAACACGAAGGGACTCTGGCTGACAAAGTTCACAGACAATTGCAAGGTGGGAGCTATTATTAACTCCCCAAGTGATGTTGACATCCTGCAGAAAGGCCTCACTGAGACCAATGACTGGTGTCAGAACCATGGCCATAAGCTCAAAGCCAAAAAATGCGTCATCATCCCCTTTGAGAAAAACTCAGTTCTCATGAATTACCACATCGATGGTAGCTCACTGAACACAGAAGACATTATAAGAGATCTGGGAATACAGATCGACAGCAACCTCTCTTTTGACCACCACATTGCCACTGTGGTCAGAAAGTCTTTATATGTGGCATTATCTCATTACTAAGGGTTTTGCATCCAGGAAGAAAGAGGTCATTGTCTCCCTCTACTCTTCCCTCATTAGGCCAATCATCAAGTACGATGCCCCATTTGCCATGTACCTCACTAGACACCTGAAACAACTGGAGAGGCCACAAAATTACCTCACAAAGATGATCTTAGACCTTAAACAGTTGTCCTATATGGACAGACTAAAAAAAAAAACTCCATCTATTTCCTGTCTCATATCACCTACTTAGAGGTGATCTCTGCTTGACTTACAAAGCCATGTCTGACCCAGCTCTGTTAGAAATGCTACATCTAAAGAAATACCAATCCCTCCACACCACACACTCCAGAGATGTCAACCTCATTACCACAATCAACAGAGCATGCTGGAGGGACAGGTTCATAACCCAGAGACTGCCCATGCTATGGGATAGACTTCCCATACATGTCAATCAGAGCACCTCACTGGCCCTCTTCAAGAGAAATCTTGATGAATGGATGGGAAATAGAAAATTCACCCCATGTATCTCTCCAGTGGCTCTACTCAACAGAGGCACTGGGAACTAATGTCGCATGGCAGAATGCGAGGGTAATGCTATGGGCTAGGCTTGTAATGGCTCCAGGGCCATTAGCCTAGTACACACCTATTTACTATAAACCTATGTGAATTTAAACCAAAAGATGAAAGGTTAATATTGGAGGCCCAAGACAGTGGATTACATACACAATGGTTTACAAAGTCTATTGCACATGTGGGAGAAACAGACAAATGTAGGTTTTGGTAAATGGAATTGGAAACACTTGTACATCTTGTTGCTGGTTGTGATATACTTATGGCAGAAGGACTGTATACTGAAAGGCATAATATTGTAGCAAGACTGTTGCATTGGGGATTGTGCAAACATTATAATATTGAGGCAGCTGAAAAACATTGGAAACATAAGTTACAGAGCATCATAGAAAATGATGAAGTTTATATCACATGGGATCATCCATTACCAACAGTTCAAACAACAGATGCAAGAAAAGCAGATATAGTTGTCCATGAAAAGAAGCCAAAAGTAGCATTGACCATTGAAATTGCTGCACCCCGTGACTACAATGTCTTAAGTACAGAGAGACACAAAGTCATAAAATACCCGGATTTGCTGGAAGAAATGAGGCAATGTGGAAGAAGGATACAAAGACAGTTCCAGTAGTAGCAGGAGCAATAGGCCTTATAACAAATGAGGTTACAATCATACTTAGATATGTTACCAATACATGTAAGTCTTAATGAATTGCAGAAGGAGTCATTACCGGGCACAAAGCAAGTGCTGCTAACATTAAAGATTGAAACAATACTAATTTTATGAACTTTAATCATATTTTGACTTTGGAATGGCTTCATTTGCATCGTGGTATTAGACACCAAAATACTTGGAGAAATTAAAAAAGGGAGCCTAGTTTCTGATTTGTAGATTTAATTGCATGGGGTATGTGAAGGCTGCCAGCCTAGCTAGATAGAATTTTGTAGATAATTCTATGTCATTGTAGATATTAGTGTAATCCACAGGCTTGTTTTACAAATGTAAAGATTGTTATGATTAAACTATATGTTGTATGAGCTTCAAGGGTGTGGCCACAGTGCACTCTGCTGGAAGAAAGCTGATAAGTCAGGCATTGTATGACTGATCTCAACCTCGGAGACAGGATGTCTGGACTAAGGAATTCTTTCTATTGTTTCGGGACAAGAGTTAATTACTGGATTTTACATGTAAGGTGTCTTTTGATGCTGTGGCTTCCTGCAGGTGCAGATTGCAAAGGGAAATGTAAATTCTGAGTTTCTGTTAGCCTGTTATTTAGATAAGAACTGTTAAGAGTGATGTGATCTAAAATGACTCAGCAGTACTGTGTTATCAATTTAAGACTTTCTCAGACAGAGAGATTTAAGCATTTTTGGATTTTGTCTGAAGAACATCCACTCACCAGCACTTGCTTGTTCTGTATATAAGTAGGATCTTAGATTTTAGTATTTCTCTTAGGGATAGATAGAAATAGTAAGATTAGTCTAGCTGTTTTCTATACTTATGTCAGACTATCCTACAATATTATTTTAAAAGTTTCCTGTGATCTCTGAACTCTGTAATGTCATTGTTTTGAATTAATGAGCATTGTCTTGTGTTTTTATTATTTATTATTAAATATTGAAACCTTCCTACTGTGGCTGCTTTGTGTATAGATAATTTAAGCTCTAGAGTACTTGCATGTATTTGGTGATACCGTACAAAGCCGCTCCAATAGTCTTGCTGTTCATCTCACTTACTAATTGGATAATAATATTGCACAGCAAAATTGGACACCCTTTGGTAAGGGCCTTATTAGTAGCTGATAAATAGTGGTTTGTGGCAGTGAATTACTACCTTATAGCCTGGGCAGAAAGAGGCATAGATGGAGAACCTGTACCAGCCTTCCCCAGGAGTGTCTGTGTGTTTGTATATAACTCATTTCTTAAAGTGTGAGTGTGTGTGTGTGTGTGTGTGTGTGTGTGTGTGTGTGTGTGTGTGTGTGTGTGTGTGTGTGTGTGTGTGTGTGTCAGCTACTTGGGCAGGGACACAAAGCAGTGGATGGACAGAGAGGGTGCTGGAGGTTTTAGCTTGACCACTAGGCTGAGATCTGTACTCTATAGCTGTGCCAGTGGGGAGTCTTATTGGGGATCTGGAGAGAAAGGGAGAAACTTGTCCCAGACTGACTGTGATCTCTGTGTGCTCTTAAGGGAAATTGTGCTTTACTGTGTGTACTAGTTATCCTTCCCAATGTGCACATCCCTCACTGGTGTTAGTGGTGAGGATTGAGGCTCCTTGATTACTAGGACAGTGTGCGGGCATCGCAGGGTATATGATGGACATATTTGAGATTCTCATCTATTACAATGCTTAGAAGTTTACTGTGAGTTACAGTTTCAATCAAAGCATTATTTGCTGACTTTATGTTAAATGATTGCGTTTGATTTTAGCAACTTTTTAAGGTGAAAAGTAGTAACTTAGTTTTCTTGGGGTTGAGTAGGAGGTTTGATTCTTTGAGCCAAGTTACTACAGAGGAGAACAATTTTTGGTTAATGTCTTGGAGCTTATTTATTGTTAAGGCTGCACATACTAATGTTGTCATCTCATCAGGATGAGAACAATGCTCTGTTTAAACGTTCTGTAACATTCTGGTTTAAAACGTTTCTTTTCACTATTATAGAGACTGTTTCCTTGGATTTAAGGGGAGCTGATTTTAGGAACAAAAATTTGAATAAAAAGAAACACTGTGGCAAATCAAACTAGGGGCAGATAAGGCACTGGGCCTTAATGAACACATTAATATGAAATGTTTTTTTAAAAGGAAAGAGATTAAAGTCAGTAAAAAGCTCTTGACGCTGACTAATGTTAGAGATGTTTTTATTGAATGTTAATTATGTAATTAAGTTGTTTATTGTGATTTTTTGGATGTTATTTAAAAGTGATTGTGTTTTAGACTGTATTATTTTTATGAAGTCCTGCTTTGGATGAAAGCAGAAAATAAAATGTTTTTTTTAATGCTAAGTGTTCTTTTGTTTCTGTTTTCTGCTGGTTCCAGTGGTGTTTTTTTGGAGATAATTGTCTGAAGTTGTACAAGTTTATGGATACAGTGGGGGTAGTGGAATTTATAAATTGCCAGTCTGTATTTAAATCTCAAGTATTATAGTTTCATGGTTAATTTGTTGGGATATCCAATACAGGATGCTTTCAGCAGTATCAGCTTTAATCCTTGATGGTATATAAATTGCTGTTAAACATATACCTGGGGATTTAATAAAATCCATGTAGGAATACTGGAAGGCCTACATGGAAGCTACCATGGCCATGTATACGGATCCCCTTCGGCAGTGTACCTTGCATATTAATGAAGGCATGTTACTGAGGGAGACCTGTGTAGCATGGTTAGTGCATCAGTGTAGGGAGTGTGCTACTGTGTCCAGAGATGAGCAACACACCCCCTGCACTGTCAAAGTGTTGGATAGCAATGTATGTATATGTAATAAAAAATTTAATTTGTTTTAATTTTTTTTCTTGTGTGCTTGAGCGGCACAGCACTTAGCAATGGACATGTGCCAAACATCTAAAAATAGAAACCGGATACATTTAATTATTTAAGAAAGGTCATGTTTATGCATAGCTGAATGGGTTTGTGTGGTATGCCACAGTGCTTAGTGGTGCTTAAACGTAGTGGAGAGATATAGGTAAAAGTATAATCACATTTCACATGAGCATGTAGCCAAATAGTTAGAGTGACAGCCTTATGTGCAGTAGGTGCAGGGTTTGAATACACACACAGGTTATGGTTATTTTGTAAATATACAGTATGAGACATCTTTTAAATCCCGATTAATTTTTTTTGATTACATGGACTGGTTATTAAATTTAAGTTGCAAATACACATATATGAGAAGTACTATTACCCTTGATTGAATTTTGTATGAATACACATGCAGGGTATGAAGCATTTATGTTACAAATTCACAATTATGAGAAGTATGTGTAAACACATGATGGAATAATGCATGTATGCACAGACATGTTATTAAACATTTTAGTTTGCAGTTATACAATTATAAAATGTGTTATTAAATCCTGATTTGCTGTGCTTAGCTAAACTCCATTAAGCACAGCTATGCCTAGCCAAGCACTGCTTAAATAAGGAACATTTTAGCAATGCTTAGCTGGTTTGCACATTGCTAAGCAATGCTCGTTTAAGCATTGGTCAGCTCAGTTAAGCTGGTTTGTGCACTGCTAAGCTTTGCTAGTTTAAGCACTGCTTGGCTGAGCTCAGTGGGTTTGTTCAGTGCTAAGCCAAGTGCCGCATTTCTAAAAATGGCCCAATGGCAGTAAAGGGTGGGAAAACAGGCTTATTTAAGTACAACAGGCAGGAATACAGCCATAACTTGTTGGAGTTTGATCTTGGCAGAGACTATGGCAGGAATTGGAGAGGGTGCATGCTTCCAGGCACAGCGGTGGGGCATTCAGGAGTCGAGAGTCATGGTTGGAGTCCTTGTAAAATACCATGACTTCTGGCTGCTGCAGGGCTAGTAACAAAGTTTGGAATACAAATTGGAGGCCTGGGACTGGCTGGCACATTATCTCACCAGTGCAACTGGTATCCCCTGCACAGGTGAGCAGATGCATCATCATTATGATGACCTGAAGCATCTTAAGGGGGATTTCTTGGCCACCTGGATTCAAGATGCTAGAGATGGGAATGTCTCACCAGTTTGTAAGTATTGTTATCATTATTTTACCAAATTCTACTCTGAATGTATGATAAGCAAGTATGCATAATGGTGTGTTTCTCTGCCCACAGCTGCAGAGGAGAGAGCTCACAACCTGGAGGCCTATGCAGGGCATCTGGCCAGACTGCACTATGAGCGTGGTGAGTACAGATGTATCTTGAAATGTATAGTCATATAAACAAGAAAGAGTAAATTAGTAACTGCCAGTAGGTACATTCAGTTTTGATTGTACTGTAATGAATCTGGTCGTAGATCTGGACAGATATAAATGAGTAATGCCAGGTACAGCTCAATAAAGATGAAAGCATGAAATCTGATAATGTTAAGGAAATAAAGTGTCTACTGCATTAATAGTGTTAAGGAAATAAAGTTTCTACTTCATTAATAATGTTAAGGAAATAAAGTTCTGCTGCATTAATAATGTTATGGAAATAAAGTTTCTATTGCATTAATTGTGGAATTACAGCTGTATTGCAACACCTGCATTATATGAACTGTTCATCAATAAAGCATGTAGACATATACCAATCACTGCATGAAGTCACCCCTAATAAAGCTGTGTTGTGCAATATGTGTGCATTTTGAGCTGCTGGACATGAAATCAAGTATTACATCTGCTGTGAAGTAAAAACAGGAATAATACCACTAAGTGACTGAAGGTTTGCCAATAAAGAGTGTTTTGTAAAACTGTAGATGTGGAGCTGTACTACAACATATAATGCATTATGATACTTGTTATGCACTAAGATCTGAACCAATAATAGGAACACCCAAGGTACATTGTGTATCTCAGGATTGTCTTGTGTTAACCACTGCATTTCAGCTATGGGTCTAGGACTGATGATCGGTGGTGCTTTTCACTGAAGGCTTAATGGCCGGGCATATTTATGCGAAAGTGCTTTTAACCAAAAAAGCACTTTCGCGTATGTATGCCTGCAGCCAGAAGGAGTCATGGGGGAATGACTGTTGTGGAGATTGTACTACGGTGCGGGTAAGGGAATTTTTTCCTTTTCCCCACTGTAGTGCGATCTCGGCGTGAGAATATTAAAGTAGGGGGTATGGGGGCACAGCCCCCCTGCATAAACACTTTTTTGTTGTTTTTCCTTTTTTTTTTTTGGACGGACTTTAATGAAAGTGCATTTTCGGTAAAAGTGCGTTCGTTAAAGTGCATTCGGTGATTTTGGATTCGGATGTTATACTTTCATTCAACAGTCCTAGATCCTTCAGCTTTATGCATTCCTGCTCTTAGGTATGCTGCTGCAGGCAAGTATGAAACTGTAATAACTGTAGACTGCAAATATAACATCTGCAACTATATATGGGTCAAGTAGCTAACTCAGCACTCTAATATGGTCTGTACACATCACACATATTCCCACCCACTAGCAGTTAATTCCATGTATTAATGTAGAGTTCACCTACTATCTCTGTCATGCATGAATCTCATTCATGTGTTCAAGTGTTACTGCAGTCTTGTAAAACACTCTACCTCTATTACTAGGTTATATTTTGTTATCAGGTGAGCTTTAGGCACATATCAGTCAAGCAATATTCATCAGTCACTTAGTAGCTCAGTTTGATACATGCTAGGTGAGATGTACATTTTTGTCACACATAGACCTGTGTTCCACTCCAGGGACAAGTACTACTAAATATTTATAGAAACAGTTATGTATTGTTAACAGATGTTCTCCCCACAGAAATTACAGGTAAATAAATGGCTGCAGTAGCTGTTCCAATGGGTTAATAATTTCCTTGTTCTGATGTACCAGAGTGTTAACAGTATTGCTCAGCAAGGTGATAAGGCATCAGTAAATAAAGTCAACAAGTACAATAGTAATAAAAGTTAATAAAACTGGCCAACCTGGAGGGACAAGATGGCCCTGGCACCCAGCCCACAGCACAGCCACCTTCGGGGCAGTGAAGGAGCAGTGTTGACTGCCCATGGGTGGGGAGCTCAGTTTCACTGCTGCCACCTTGGGGCATATGGCTCTGTGATTCCACAACACCCTCCCCGTCCAAGGTGTTTACCCCCTCATGTGTCACACACCACCCCTCTATACTGTCTTGACTGTTTCCAAATGCTATCCCTCTTCCCCAACTTACCTCCCCACACATACCTATATCCTTTCCCCAACATCCCCATCCTTAAAAAAAAGGGCATCTGTCCCACAAAAAAAAAATCACCCCATATATAGCTCTCCATTTTGCACCCACATCCACTGGACACATTGTAATCATTACCCGAATGAATCAACACATTTATGTTGCCCTCAGAGGCTCCATATTTCAAATTGTCTACAACCTGCACAGCTGTTGCTGCAGAAGAAATGGAGAGCTGTGGTCCTTTCCTACACCCATCTTGAACATCACTACCTGCCTCTAAGTATGTTTTCCCCCTGCTTGCCCCCATTTCACCATTTTCTTATCACCCCTTTTTTCTTTTCATTTTTAAAATTAGAGTGGGTTTAAGCAGAGCTAAGCACTGCAGCGTGTCGTGCAAACCCACAGAAACCCAATTAACACTGCTTAAACTGCCTTAATCACTTTCCTTGTTTCTGGCACTGTTAGGCACATCTTCAAAATAATCAATCCAACTCAAGTCTCAAACCCAGGAACTTGTCAACTACAGCAGAGTCATGAGCATACTAAGCTACTCACCCCTGAAGTAAAACAAGTGTTTCCATAAACATATCCTGATTGCCAATGACACAATGCTTGTATATATAATTGGAAAATTGCCAGTGTAACTGGGACTGTGATGCAGACAGTAAACTAGTACACAGCCAAATAAATAATGTTGTATGTACATAAGGCCTGGGAGAGCAGGTATAGCTGTCATCTGCACAGACTGTTTTAGAATCACCACAGTTGTGCTGCCTACTTTTGACACAGTTGTCACAAAACATTTTCTGTGCACTAAACTACTGACAAGCCAGTGCAGAGTGAGGTTAGAAAATCATGACAGACAGCTCAGTGTCACACATCATACCCATCCAAACACACTTGCTAATGCAACTCCTGTGTAACAGACTGTATGCATGTACATATATCTTGTAGATAAGCCTGCTACAGTATTGACTGAGTAGCTCAGTCCTTTAAATCCCTAGTGGCATGTACATTTTGCCACCCACAGTCCTGGGTTTGAATCCAGTGTGTTGCACTTCAATGACATGCTTGTGAATACAACAAATAATGACTGAGTCCTGCAAGTTTAACCAAAACAGGTTGCTGCGATTGCATTCACTGCTACCATCTTAGCACATCAAAGGCCTGTAGGTAGGGACACACTGCACAAATATGTATAGGCTACCTATATGTCACCTAACACTCTCCAATTGGCATTGTTACATAACATATGTACCTTAAGCACACACCTTACCTGAACTGTTATATGCACCCTCACCCTGGCTCTGCTGTAACAACAGAGTTGACACAGCTGCTTTACAGACACATACAGGTTGCTGTCTTCCAGTGTGTTCATACTCCCCAGTAAGAGTCCAAGGCAAAAAGCAGCAGCTGCAGCCTGCAACATATCCAGTTGTATGTTCAGCTACCTGCTACAGACCTACATTACCTCACAACCACCTAGAACAATTTATCCAGACTACACCCATACATGAAGGGGTGAGGGAGCAGAGGTCAAGAGACAGGGACATGTGTCAGAGTCTGCCTCTACAAACATACACAACTGATAGACCAGCATCTACTGCAGCAGCATGTTTATTCTGATGTGTATGATGTATGACACTCACATCTGTCTTCCCCCTTACTGACCTCAGCCTACATTGTTTAACACTGAACTGACATATAACCAGAAAATCATGTGACAATGCCCAAACATAACATGCAAAACTATGGACATACCACATGAATCCCAGCAGTGGACAGTATTTGTGCATACCCTCTGTGATGCTGTAGTCCCCACACCTCAGTAATGTCCTTCTCAAAGCCTAGGAAAGGGGCCAAGGCCTACATGAAGGCCTTAAATATTGCACTGTTGTGCCATGTCATTGGCTAATGAAATTGCAACTCAAGTTTTCTGGATGCAGTTTGCAAGTCTGAGCCACTAATTGGTGCACAGGCAATCACCTGTTATTGAGTATTGCCTACAAAATGCAAGCAGCTGCCTATGGTAAATAGGTCTGTACCTTGCTTTACCAAGCCAGACTGTGTTTTCAGAATCATTTTTTTCAGGATTTCTGCACAAAAGGAGTACAGCACATTACTAGGTATGTAGTACAAGTCCCCATCTAATGGAACGCAGATGGGAGGATGAAGTTATGGGGAATAGGGATTACAACAGTAGGCCTGTAGTATATCTTGGGGTATGACATGTTACTGATAATCTGCTGTCCAAAAGCTACAGCTATGCCTTGCAACTCTACCTGGTGTGACTTAGATCACAGCTGTGGCCCTCTCACTCACTCCTACAATGGTCAGCTCCTGTATTAATGCCACCAGATTGTGTATTAAATATAGTGACAGTGAGTAATGGTTGGCACAGATGGCATATCACATGATGTACTGTCATTTAGCTCCTCTAAGTCTGTGAATGTCATTTGGCAGCTATGGCTACCATACCTGGCAACCCCATACAACAGGACTGCAGGTCATCACCATTATACAACATACAGGTATGAATACACTAATAGATTAATGTAGCATAAATTGTTTTGTGAGGGTTCTGGCATGTGACAGCCAGATTCACCACAATCTAAGAACAACTAACAACTATTGTCCAACTGTTTGCCAGACATCCACATGTTTCTGGCAAAAGGACCACATATATCAGGCACACGTACACAGTCTACATACAACTGTGTGCTGGAGAAGTAGGACACCTACAATGAAAATACCCTACAGCACATTTGCATTGCTGTCTGTCATTGTGGCACATGGCTGTTGCTGGACTATCCCCATTTACTCGTAATAACACACACCTATTTTTCAAACAGTGGCTGTCTGACATGGCACTGGGATGTCGGCCATAGGGGACACATCACAGTAGATACCACTGATGGGACTGTAGACATTCAGCACACTCCATCACAGCACATGGGCATAACTGGTATTGCTACTATGTTGCTGATAGCCACATGCAGACTGTGTTGACAGATGGTAGGGTATGACGTGGGAGAAAGCAGTGCATAGTGCATGCCAATGTGGATATGCAGGGTGTGTACATAGTGTAGAGCAACGTATGTGGTCCTGTGATTGATCCCCTATTCTTGGCTTTCAGACAGGATGTATAGACAGAGGCACCAACCATTTACAGCTGTGGAAAATGATGTGCTCCTGGATGACTTAAGACTGCATCACTTCATTCTTCTCTCCAGGACTCACCACAATTGTGACCAATGTTCTGCAATGTGGGCTGTTGACCTTGTCACAGCAGCAAACTGCGTAGGGATGCAGGACAGGAGCTATGAGCAGGTCTATCACAAGGTGACAGAGATGGTAAATGTTGCATGGCAAAGAGCCACTGCTGTGGCCAGGGATCTTGCTGCCACTGGTGGGGTCCTGCAGCAGTAGAACCACTCTTGGCCAAGAAGGAATTTCCGGTGAACTTGGGAACAACCACCAGCTCCCAAGCATCCATCACCCCATACATTATGGAGGTGGGTGCCCCAGCCTCCACAGCAGAGAAGCATCCAGGTAAGCCTCCTGTGTGAATCATTGTAATACTGTATCAGTCATTGTGGAAGCATCTGCATACCAGTGCTCGGATGGCAGATCAATCTTCATTGGGGGAGGTTGTGTGTAACACATACCTGTGCACACATACTCAGAATGTCAGCAATGTAGACAGTATCACAGTATCTACTGTACATGTAGCTATACCCACATATAATCCTGTAACAATGCCACATTTGTTATTCCTGACAATACCTCTCCCTCACCTTTCCATAGGTCTGTCAGGTGTGGCTAGAGTCCAATGTCCTGTACCCAGTGAGTGTGATAATGATTTTGTATGTCTCATATATACCCAAGCAATATTAAGGGCTACCATTTTGCAATAAACACAACTGATATGCTTAGCCAGATTACAGTACTTGCATGTTCAGTCCCGGAGGGGTTAACTGCAGTGCATTGTATTGGTAATCACAGTTGTGTATGTGAAGGCTCTGTAACATATTTGCACTTATTTTTGTGAAGGTCCATGCAGTCTGCTATGCATGGGGCAATAGTATGCTGAAGACAGATGCCCTGTGTTTTAGGTGTAGATCTATCATATATACTGACATATGGCTAATCACACAGATGTATAGTAGTGGTAACATTAACCGGATGTAGCTGCAGTGAATGTACTTTACATGGCCTGTCTTGTATGTGTATGTTGTAGTCTGCATGTATGTTGTGTGTGGAATTAGAAATACGATGTGGTATGTGTACTGCAGTTGTGGCACCTCACCTGTATTTGTGTGTGTGTGTGTGTGTGTGTGTGTGTGTGTGTGTGTGTGTGTGTGTGTGTGTGTGTGTGTGTGTGTGTGTGTGTGTGTGTGTGTGTGTGTGTGTGTGTGTGTGTGTGTGTGTGTGTGTGTGTGTGTGTGTGGATCACCATACATAATAGTTCAGGTAGTTAGGTATGTATGTTGTCTTCCTCCACACAAGTGACCATGGGGGTTGGGGTTTGTCACTTTCACAACCTGATGTCAGTGTCTCATCAGATCATAGTGGCCATAGTTAGGCACAGGTGGGGTTGTTGTGTCTGCATCTGTCCCATTGGTTGACATCCCACTTCATCTCTCTTTGTCCCTGCACACAGTCGGTATGCCCACACATACCCAGTCTCCTGCAGCCACAGATATTGGACAGTCAGAATCTGGCAACATTGAAGAGGAGAGTGTGATGACAATGGCATCAGTGAGTGTAGACAATGGCCATAGCCAGAGAGCTGGTGAAGTCCCACACAAGCAGTTCAACGGGGTGCTCGAAGGTGAACTGCTGCTCATCCACCACATGTCATAGGTGTCAAATCCTGAGTCACCCAACACATGTTTCACTCCATCATGGAGGCACAGGCACATTCTGAACACAACACCGGATAGATGCTCAGGATCATGGATGCATCACTGTCTGACATCCGTGACTCGTCCATAGCATTTATGACACCATGCATCATTACACTGATGTAGTGGACAGAGGGTGGGGTGAGACATTGTCAGTCCTTCACCGGACATTGTCTTTGCTAGAACATGTGGTGGGAGAAAGGCATCAGACACATGGCCATAGGTGAGCAAAACCATCCGCTGAGAGTCCACATGGCCATGCCCACTCATGGTCCCGCAGTGGCAGTACCTCCAGCACTACAGAAGGGAGGGTGCTGTCCACACCACAATGTAGCAGGCCATGGGCACATGGTCCTGGGCAGTCCTGTGAGAGACACAGGTCCAGTAGACACCACTCACCATCAACAACTAGTACCACATCTGACCCTAGGCATGGTGGTGCCAGTGCCACTCCTGTCACAGCTAGTTCAAATGTTTGTGGCCAGAGATGGTAAACTGTCCATTTTGCCATGTACAGTCCACAGCTGTCCAACATACCCATGTGTAGTGCTAGCACATGGTTTGACTGTGTATATATACACACTCATACATCACTGTCACCTGCAGGTCACCAACAGACACACATGGGACCTATCCATGGCCCAGCTGGCCAGCACCCCTTCCTGACTCACTCACACAGTGTCAACCATTTGGCACAGCCTAGGCCTCTGCCACCTCCACACCACACCCTGTGCATGTAATGATATCTGTGCCACATCCCTGTCATCCATACAATTGCAGAAGGGACATGCAAATATGTGTCTGATGCACAGGGTGTCTATAGTACAGTACATGACATGTTGAAGTGCAGTTGTGTTATGCCATGACAGGTGCTGTATGCTGGGGTGCAGCATGAGTACACATCAATGTGTTTGTACCGTTGTTGCATGATGTTAAATTGGCAGTGTTATTGCAGACTGACAGGTGTCCCTCAGAATATTGCATGTTTCTGACACAGATGTCTTAATGGCTATGCTGTGCAGACTTGCTGGTAGTACAGCAGCTCAGGATGGCATGGTTGCAAAGCAGAAATATGACATCAGCAAGGAACAGCTGTATACGTGCATGGTTACCTAGGTGCATATGTGTAGAACAGTGTGTCAGGGCAATGGGGCCAGATAGCATAATCCTGCATACATACCCTGTGACAATGCATCCTACCTTTGCTATGTGTCACCAGGGTGTGCCATAGGTGGTGGCAGATAGCTTTTCTGCATACTTAGATGTAGGCTATTTAGGACCAGCAGCTACTCACAGGGCCTAAAAATGTATAAGCAATGCACATACATAGGTAAGACAGATGCAATGCTGCACGACAGTATATTTATACACACACATGTGCACACACACAGACACACACACACACACACACACACACACACACACACACACACACACACACACACACACACACACACACTTGCCCTTTATGCGATTTGAACCCTTTCCTATCTAGTAGTACATTCTATACTACTACATACTTATTGCATGCACCACAACGCTTATGTGTCTTGAGGTTGTCCACCAGAGCTGTTAAGGTGGATGACATCAGCAGGCCCTGTAAAGGAGGGCAATGGGGGGGGGTTTACAGGGCCTGGAAATGTATAACCATTGCACACAGATAGGTGAGACAGACAAACTGCTTCAAGGGGGTATATTTACACACTTGCACAGTTGCCCTTTTTGAGATTGGGGCCCCTACCTATCTAGTAGTTTATACCATTGCACTGCATACTTATTGCATGCACCATGGAGCTTATGTGTTCAGACAGTGTCTGCCATTGCAGTTAAGGTGGATGACATCAGCAGCTGTTGACAGGGAGCCCACTGTTGTGGAGGACGCTAGTCAGAGGGCCATAAAAAGATTGACCACTGGATAGACATAGGCCTGATAGGGATGTCTGTACAGCTGTATGGGAAATATGTGCATATATATATATATATATATATATATATATATATATATATATATATATATATATATATATATATATATACACACACACACACATAGTGGGTAATGTGAGATCAGAACTCCTGCCTACCTACTAGTACACACTGCAGCTCACAGTACTACTTGCATGCACCACCGGTTACATTTGGTGTACAACTGGCTGCAGCACTACATCACTGTACACCTTTATGTTGCTATATATATATATATATATATATATATATATATATATATATATATATATATATATAGCTATATATATATATATATATATATATATATATATATATATAGGTTGGTAGGTTGGTACTAGGCTATCAACCACCCTAGGGCCTATACAAGCCTAGCAAATAATCAGCCCTGCCAAGTCTTGAAACCAGGGCCCTGTACACCATAGTCAGAGCAATGTACCACTACTATATATATATATATATATATATATATATATATATATATATATATATTATATCTATATATATATAAATATATAGTTACATACACACACACACACACACACACACACACACACACACACACACACACACACACACACACATACACACACACACACACACACACACACTCATATATATATATATATATATATATATATATATATATATATATATATATATATATATGTGCCACATACTGATAGATAAAGGTAATAATGTCTGAGGGTGATAGGGAGAGACAGATACATATACATACCTGTCTGCATGCACAGTAATATATTCACATCTCAGTTCTTTAGGGATATAAGGGATATGAGCCATCAGACATAGGCCAAAATTAGCTAAGTGTAGGAGCATGCCCAATGTGACCATCAGTACTTAAAAGGTGACTCCAGGGCAGATCTACCTGTACTACAGTCCAGGAGTTTGTGTGCTGCAGCCAATTGGCTGCTGCACCAGATTCAGCAGTCCAGCACCTCCCTGACATTATGTCCAAGGGAGTTCCTGCCTGTGCACTGCATACAATATCTGAATCATAGCTAGGGTGTGTGCAGATTGTAATTGACTGTACAGGGTTTTGAATCATATGTCTGGTATGTTTTACATAGCATTCTGATTTTTTTGGTACATCAGTGGCAAATCATTATAAATTGCTGTTAGGTACTGATGACAGACAGTTGATTTACTGACTCCATCTACAGCAGGGAACCCATGCTACTGGACAAACTGTTATTCTCTGCATTGTCTAAATTTGTGTGGCCACTAGTTGATTCTTTTCCTTATATGTGGGCCTTTGTCCCACTCCTGTTTATTGGCTTTGTCCGTATTTCCTGCTCTAAGTAGTTGTAGGTATGCTGTGACTGGTGTACATGTTGTAACACCTCACACAAGGTTACAGACTTATCACCTCTTACTGTACATATTTCCAAAGAAAGCCTGGAACACACCAATAAGTGCCAACGACTGCCAATAATAATCCACAGTTTAATGTCAAGAAATACAAACACTCCGCCAATGGGCTTAACTGATTCGAGTGGTTCAACTAGGGAAATGTATAACGCAGTGAAGACAGGCACAAATATTAATGTACCAGACAGCGAAGGTGAGGCGTTGAATGATAGTTTAGACATACCAAATGGGCAGAAAGAACGCAGCCAAGGTCAATTTAATGTACTTGACATCACAGCACCATTTTCGAGTAGCAACATCAACATGACTGATATCACTTTTGATTTCTCCATTTATGACATTGATTTGGAAGCTAAAAGAACAGGTACCAAACCTAAGCGAGCACTTCCAACTAAGACTTATTCAGCAGTTACTGAGAATAACATTAAGAGTACTGTTCCATCTACTTTTAAACCACATGTTATTGCAATACAGCATGAGTTGAGTTCTAAAGAAAAACAATTCAATCAGTTTTTAAACTGCAATTATGATATAGATAATATTGAAGTTAAGAACACCAACGACATCAAGAAAATTAATGTTAATATTGACTCTGACGAGACTGGGAATCTCAAAAGTTTGATTTATGCATTGGGAAAGAAGTTAAAAACTATTAATGGACTTAAAATTGATAATGTATATTTATCTAAATGTGTTGACAGTAAGATTGTCCCGATGGGTTTGAGATTTTTTAAACAACCCATGGGTATTGACTTAACTGGTGCAGTTAAAGATTAATTTAATTTGTTTTTTGATGAATGTGGGTTTAATTATATGCGTTTAATTATTAAAAATAATGATGAAAGACTAAGTAATTTAATACAGGAAGCTGAGAAGCTCAATACACGTATAGTTCATGATTTATTACAGAATGGGAAAGGTTATATAATAAGCAATTTTTAGAAGCAGAGAAATTGATTGACAAGGCAAGTCAACGTAAATCAAAAAATTGTTAAGAGACAGGGAACAATATAACAAAGGGATAGCATATTCTTCGCCTAGTGCTAGGAATGATATGAAACAAGGATTCAACAATCGCAACAAAAATTATTATAATTATAACCATTCTAATTACAATAGGGTTAATTATAACAAAAATGATGATTATGGATATCAGGAACGAGAAGGGATAAGGGGTCAATATGTTAGACAGGATTTTCAGAGACATCCAAAGGATACAAGTCCACCGTATCGAAGAAAAAATCCCTTCAACAGGAAGGGATACAATTAGAACTACCAGAATTATTGACCCCAAACCATAACATTAACAATGATGTGACTGATGGCAAATATGAACAACCTGTACAAAGTACTAATCAACATTTTGTGAAATCTAGTCACATGTTGAAGAATATAAACAGCAACAATGACAACCAAGATGATGAAATATTTATTAATGGAAATGTTTACACTTACAAAAATTTCAATATATATAATTATTCTAATATTGTAATTAACAGCGTTTATTTTGATTTATTTGTGAAGGGTATGAAATTTATTCCTAATCCAAATTTTAATTTAACTGAATTATTGATAGATTTTAAGAAATATGTTAGAAAGATCAATTTGGAAGTATTTTTTAATAATTCACCAAAAACTGAACATACTAATACTAGATTTAGTAATTTGTGTAATAAACCTAGCACTTTTACACCACCTAATCACCCTACCATAGACACTTTTGATAGAGTAGTAACAAGGGAATTATATCAGGAATGTATTAACTTGAAACAGATCACTAATATTAATAATTTATCACAAAATGAATTGAAGTTATTAAATTAAATTAGGAATGATAATAACATTAGAATTATGAAACCAGGCAAGGGGGGAGGGATAGTACTTTATGATAACATACAATACATTAAGAAAATATATGATATTTTGTATTTATCAGGTAATTATGAGACAATCTCCCTTAATGAATTACATATAGCTTATCAACGCATTGATTCGTATATAGAGGAATATTTATTAGATGGTCGTATTACTGAAGAAATTTATAAATTTATAAAGGTTAAATTTCCTAAAGTAGCTTCACTTATAGGAATACCCAAAATACATAAAAATACTATAGACCCTCCATTTAGACCAATAGTCGCAGGTAGTTATTCCAAAACATTTTTTATTGGCAAGTATATAGACATTCAATTAAAAAGTATGTATTTGACTATCAAACACATGGTTAAGGATTCCTGGGTGTTTCTAGCTAATTTTCCAACAGATATAGTAAAAAACAGCAATAATTTCACTACTTGTATAACCACAGTTACAGTGGATGTTATTGACTTATTCTCATGCATCCCAAAGCAGGAAGGCTTAGAGGCATTTAAAAATAGTATAGTTAAACACACTAATTTTGACAGGGATGAAATACGTCTATTGGTGGAAATGATGTCTATTGTTTTAGATAATAATTTTATATATTTCGAAGGAGAATATTTTAAGCAAATGAGGGGGGTAGCTATGGGGGCAGCTTGTGACCCCATATATGCCAACCTCGTTATGCTACATTGGGAGGACACCATTTTGTTCCCCAGTCAATATTTCACACATGTGGGATATTATTCAAGGTTCCTTGACGATATTTATATCCTATGGGAAGGTGAGCAAGAAACGTTGCAACAATTTATAGGATTTTTAAATACAAGTAGTGAATATTTAAAATTTACTCATACTGAAGGTAAATATGGATTACCGTATTTGGACACCCATATCTCTTATAATGATGGTAATGTTTATTCTACTATCCACAGGAAAAGCACATTCTCCAATAGCTACTTAGCATATAGTAGTTGTCATCCACATAAAGTTAAACACAACGTTTTTAAGGGGCAATGCGTTCATGTAGCATGCATGGTATCTAATTTCGAGGATATGAAAAAAGAATTACAGTTTATTAAAAGTTTATTTATTCAAAGAGGATATCCTGAAGAAATGATGGACGCAACAATAACATATGTTACAAACCAATGGAATATTAAATATAGACCACTTTTGGGAGTTGGTGATATAATTTCTCAAAATGATGATACAAATTCCCTTACAAACACATCAAATAATAACTATCATAAAATGTTTATACTACAATATAACATAGGTGTAGACCAGATCAAAAAAATTATTTATAAATTTTGGTATTTGATTAGTAGTGATACAAGTTTAATAAAATTATTGGGATCCAAACCCAACTTCATATATAAAATGGGTAAAAATATGAAATATCTTTTGGAACACAGACATATAGAGGAGAAAAATAAAAACTTTTTGAGTAATAATACAAGAAGTAGTAAATGTGGATTCTGCAATCAATGCAGATATATGTCTTTGGAAAATGAAATAAAATTACGGAACGGTTTAAAATCTAATATAAAATGTAGATATGGCAACTGTAATACAAAAAATGTAATATATTTAGCTAAATGTAGAAAATGCTCAGGCTTTTACGTTGGAAAGACAGAAAGATGTCTTAAAAAACGTATATATGACCATATATACAGTATTAAGACCAAGGATAAAACTAATGCACTATCTAGACATGTAGAGACTGAAGGTGTTGATCATAATTTTATGTTTAGCATTCTTGACACCATTGAAATAGATCCTAGAGGTGGTGATATTAAAAGTTTACTTGCATATAAAGAAACATGGTGGCAGATATACTTAGATGCCACCACTTTTCCTGGATTAAATGAATTTATATCAACTAAATCGTTGTTATTAGTATAAAGTGAGATATTTAACAAGAATTATAAGATATATATTAATTAATTTATTCATTTATTACTTATTTATTACTTATTAATATTATCATTTGTTTATAAATGCATTTATAAGTGAATTTACAATAATAAAAAGATTTTTATATTATACGTAAAACAATAACATTTTTATATTATACGTAAAACAATAAAGTTTTTAGCTAAGGTTTTTAAACAAGTTTTAAATAATTTTAATAACTTTTTAACATATTTTTTAAATAATTTTTTTAGATTCGTTGTTTGCAATATGAACATATAATAGTCCATGCTCATCTTCGCTGTCTATGCTGCTGTTACAGTTATTATTACTATTACCACTATTATTATTATTATTATCATTATTATTATTGTTATTTAAATACCCAGTTATTTAATCATCTATTTATTATCATATATTATAAAGTATTTGGTTACATATTTCATCTAAAATATTTTTAACAATTTTGAAAAAATAAAAAATTTTTAGTAATATAAAAAAATAAACAATTTGTAATTGTTATAGAAACAAATTCATCTGCACATAAATATACACATTTTGCTATCATTATTTTACATATATTCTGTACATATTTTTTATATATTTTTTCAATCTACATACAACATATTTATAAATATTAATAGGTTTGTTGATGTTTGCACATTACATTGTTTACATAACATGTTTATGTACCAATATGACTGTATTTAATTAAGGCATTGTATTTTATTGATGCATTATTTTATTGATGCATTTTTTAAAGTATTGTTATTTATGTATTGTGAATATTATGGGTAGGTGACTCTTTTGTAGTCATTCAGCTATTTATTCATATACTTGTATATATGTGTTAGTATGTTTTTAAAAAGTAATGAGTGGTTTTGGCGCCACAAAGGTTATTTAAGCAGCAGATTAACATGTAAGCAGTAGTTCTGATGAAGACCAGTAATGGTTGAAAGCGCTTAACTCTCTTCGTATGCTATGATTGTTTATTCATTTGTTTGCAAGTCTGCTTGTCGTTTCAGTCCGTGTTCGTGTTTGTATTTCTTGACATTAAACTGTGGATTATTATTGGCAGTCGTTGGTACTTATTGGTGTGTTCCAGGCTTTCTTTGGAGGTATGTGAAGTATATCTTTTTCTACTGTACATATTTCACATGACGTCCAGCATTCCACCCTATATGTCTGCTCTGCTTCTCAGACAGTTGTGTTGTTTTGGTAATATACAACTACATGGTGCCACTGACTTGTTGCAGGTACTGACAAAGTTATGTGATGGCCTGTATATGCTGCTGCTACTCTGACTTGTTACAATACTAGCCACCTTCTAGGTTACTCAGTGCATGTGTAATGTCCATAGCTGTGCCTCCCTGTCCCCCATTCTTTCTGCCATTGTCCAACTTTCTTGCAGTAACAAACAGTGACATTATTTTATAAGTCTTTGGGACTCCTACCATAACAGTACCTCACATGCAAAATTGTAGGTGCAGCCAGCTTTGAACCATGAAAACCATCTACCATGTTAATATACTTAGCCTGCTAAGCCACATCAGCCACCAGAAAGTAAAGTTTAATTCCTGAAACTATCAACAGCAGACAGACATACCTTTGAACACTGCATATTGAGGAAATAGGGCATGTCACCAGGTTGTTTGAGACAGCTCTGGGACTTGTGGTCTGCTCCTATGACCTTGTTAACATACTGTTACTGCAGTTGTATTTGAACATGGCTGTGTTAGGTGTAGGGGACTGTAACATTGACAGTCATGCTTCTGTCCTATGGCCCCACTGTTTGGCATTTCCCTCACATAGTGCAGTGGGTTTTGCTGCATTGTGGCCTACTGCATATTATGGGGCAGCCAGTATTGGACAGAAAGTACCTGTTGTCCCACATAGCTGTTAGATCTCTGCAGGTAGCCCAGTAGCCCACTCTATTCCCTTGCATACATGCAGCAGGTCCATACATACAGTATGGTACCATGGTCTAATACCCCATACATTTGTTGTAAAGAAGAGTGACTTACCTTGTGTCTGCAGTAGTTGAGATAACATTTTTCAGGGCTGACTCTGTTGGTTGCATGCAGTATGCAGCCAATAGATGGAAAGGTACAGGCCGTGTGGTGTGGGTGGCATCCATTTTACTATGTATGTGAGATGTATGCGTCAGAGTGAGGTGTCAGTCCCGAGGACCCTAGGTTGTCAGTACATGTGCTATGCATTGTCTCTTTGCCAAGGCCAGGGCATACTGGGCATGCCTACATCTGCCTACAGGGACAGGCTCAGGAGGTTCCTCCTCCGAGTCTTCCTGAGGCTGTGGCTGTGAGGACCTTAGCACTGGTGGGGGGCTGTGTGTCCCTTCCCTGTGATGTTCCTGTGGTAGCTGTTTCCATAGGATCATATTGTGTAGCATGCCACATACTGTGAACATCTGTGCACATGCGGCTGGAGAGTACTGCACGGCTCCCCCCAGATATATGAAGGCAATGGAACCATTACTTGAGCAGCCCAAATATATCCTCTATGATATTCCTAGTTTGTGGATGTGCATCATTATGGCATTCTTCAATAGGTGTGTGTGCATTTCTAATGGGTGTCATCATCCATGGTTCCAGTGCATAGCCAGCATCCCCCAGTTGATGGCCATATTTGATGTCCCCCCTGGCAAAAGTCTGGTACAGCTGTGATGCCTGCCAGATATGGGAGTCATAATAACTGCCAAGGCTGCTTGCAGACACACTCATGATAATGCCCTGGGCATTGCACATGACCTGGCAGTTGATGGAGTGATACTCCTTCCGGTTGACATAGACTCTACCCTCCTTACTGTGCTCTGCTTTGATGTGCACATGAGTGCAGTCTATGGCACCCAGTACCTCAGGGTAGTGTGCTACATGGTGGAAGAGACACATACTGCTGGTCCTCTTCTCAGGGGTGCGAGGTAAATAAATATGCTCACTGGCATGTGTTTGCATGGCAGCCAGGAACTGGTGGAGTACCCTGGATACTGATGCCTGTGAGACCCCCATCATGCCCCCAGTTAGTCTTTGAAAAGTACCTGCAGCTAATATTCTAAGGGCTACACATACCTTTGTTTCCACTGGGATGGTTCCCCTCTATTGGCAATGGGTTTGAGTCGAAGGTGGCAAAGCTCAGTGAGTTCTTGTACCATGATCTATAGCCCTTAGATCAACTTTATATCAGTGAATGCATAGTGACATTCACTGATATGAACTACTGACGGTTGACTACACAGCAATCGACCATCTGCCATCCTATATCTCGTCTGCAGAGCATCTGTGTTCAGGAATTTGATAGTAAACCCTTTGGTAGTCATGTCTGACTGTCGTAGGTCTTCTCTCTTGCAATCCATCCATCTTTTTGCTGAATATACTCATTTCCGCTTGCCTTCTTCCTGTCTCTCAGAAATCATATTCACCAAATTATTTTTCTGCTTTCCTGCATATGTGCCCAAAGCACCATAATCTCTTCCTGCACATTGGGTTGAAGCACCAAAATCTGTTCTCCACATGTTCTTAAATCATTGTAATCTGTTTGTGGCTTGAGCACTAACCGTAATCTCGCTCCAGACTTAAATCCAATTCTAGCCCTAGCCCAAGCTCTAACACTAAAACCACTGACTTTTGCAAATATGAGTAAAATCATTCAAGCAACTGGACTTCTCTTCAAGGTGACATTCAACTAAACCATGAAAACTGAGTAGCAAAACTAAACATTCACCTCATCCTGCTCTTGCTGCTTCAAATTGCAAAATCTACCTTATCCTCACATAGAGGGTCAAAGTTTCCCAGATTCAATACATTGCATCACCAAGGTAGTGGGAGTGCTGGTAAGACAGGAGAAGTATTGACATTCTCCCTCATTATCTAACGTGAGTGTAGAAACTGCAAGAAAAACCTAGCCAAGCTAGAGTTTTCACTGTGTGACTCCTCAAAACCTCCTGTAACAGAGGACTATGGGATATATGCAAATGACCCCATAAGGAACAGCAGGTGTTTCAGCTATATGGCTTCTGAATGCCCATGACTTTTTATTAAGTCTGTGTATGGATACATTCAGTGCACTAAAATCAAATCCTACTGTCTGTGGACATGCATGTTTCACCCTACTTATGACCTCATCAACACAGTATAGGTGGACTGTTTGGCTAACCTTTAGAAACACAAGATGTTGTACCCAGCTGATGGTCTGCAAAATATCCCATCTAAGAACTAAATTGCACAAACGTACCCAAGAACTCAGTCCAACCAAAGTTCTTTGGCACTGTAGCTGCACCTGTATGTCAGACTTAGCATTTCAGGTAGGATAACTGCCTGCAGTGCCAAATTTATCATATAGGTGGAGCTGTATAATACTCAGCCATATAGTGAAATAGCTTCACCTGTGGATAGACTGGTAAATGCAAGCAAGATGGCCATTACAACCCTATGTCTCCAATGTCCCAGTCCAGGATGAGGAAATGACATGTGAGGTCACTAGGACACCAGGGAAGTGCATCTGTTTTTAAATACAAAACACTGTGAGACATCACTACAGGAGGTTAGAAGACAGCTCCCACTACAATGAAATGCACATACCCATGGTTCCAATCCCTCTCATGACTTCTGAAACCTGCAGTACAGCTTCACGGTTATGTGGAAATCACTACTGGAAGCAGCCTGACTTCCTTTGAAGTACAAACTGCAGAACCTAGTCCCACACACAGAAGGTTTCTCTAAGAGCTTCTGCAGTGATTCAGCTTAATAAATTGTCAAGCCTCAGAAACATGCAGTTCCTATTTATTTCTGCCTGATGAGCCTGACTCCCAGTTGGGATTCAAGAGTAGGGTTCTCTGACTATATACTGGCAACCCCTTATCTTCTGGACTCTTGTTACTCCCATGCCCAAGTCCTTTTGGAGTCTGGCCCCATGTTTGATAAAATGGCCTTCAATTACTCTGTCCTTGATTAACTTTCCACTTCTCAGATTAAAATAGCATATATAATAGTTCTCAAAAATATTATCTCTAATATAATTCTACCAGATGGCATTTCTAATTTCAACCTTTGATTAATTTATAATTAATTTATTAGGTTGTTATGAATGTGAATCACATTACAGTGCTGGACATTTTGTAATAAACTTGTCTTAACAAACCATGTTCATAATTAGAAGGTTAATTTGTTTACAAATGCCAGGGATAACAACATGCAGCTTTGGTTAGGTTCAGAGGTAAGTACTAGGCTAGCTGTCCTTGCATACCAGTTTAAGCAGCCAGTTTCCTTCAAAGGTTTAAACCAAAGTCTGTACCTTATATTTGTGAGGCACACATCTTAGCCATTAGATGCAAGTTAGACTTTTTAAAGAAAAAAAAAAGACTATCTGTCTGGCTATTTAATGCAGCTTCATTTAGGAGAAATGAGTTTGAATCCCCCAGTATACATTTGTCTACTCCATGATTCTAAGCAAGTAATTTTTCCAGACAGTGCTCCTATACTGTCACTGAAAAGAGACATGAGTGCACAATGAATTCATCTGGTTATCAAAGAAAGACAAGAAAATAAAAAACGCTTTGGCACCGATTTTTAAATTAGAACATCATTAATCCTGTCTTCAAAATTAAATATTAGTGAAATACAAGTGTCAGAATTACAAAGAAACAAGGTTACACACACACACACACACACACACACACACACACACACACACACACACACACACACACACACCTAGCTCTTCCTGCTAGCCTTAAATGTGTCCACTTAATTAATTTTATTTTTAACTATTAAATTCTTATTTAATTCTTATTAAATTATTGT